>NC_064810.1:83529310-83829310 GCF_023721935.1 Panthera uncia
TTCTGAACACGGATTTGCCAACCTACTTTGAGTAGGTGTTATTTCTCATTGAAAAGAAAATATCCTTAAAATTTTAAACTCCCTTACTGCACTGCAAAGACTCCCCTGCCCTTTCCAAAAGTGCTCAAACAAGCTCCATTATGCATGTGTCACATCCATCCATTATGACATGTTGATGGACAAGAACTTTAAATTGTACCCTCAAATCTAAACTTACTGTAAATGTGTATTTTATTCTCACATGAAAGCCCTGAATCATGTCACAGAAGGGTATTCAAACATTTTTTTCTATCTCTGTTCAATTAAAGTCATTTTTTTGTGTGTGTGAAGTAAATATACTGCTGTGAAAGATGCAACTGATTTACCCTCTTACCACCCTCTTCCAGTGCCCCCACCTTGAGATCACATTTTTATTATTTTAAATGTTTAAAAATTTTTATTTAAATTCTAGTTAGCGAACATACCGAACAATACTGGTTTCAGGAGTAGAATTCAGTGATTCATCACTTACATACAACACCCAGAAGAACACATTTTAAAGTGAAAAACACACGCAAATGGACAGGAAACATGATTTCTCACTATTTCCCTTGATACTTTAGATCCATAAAATCTATTACTGAATATCACAAGATAAGCTGAACCATCGTTTTATTGTCTAGAATGACACGGCACTGTTTGGAACTTTTCCCACTCTATCAATATTAGGAAGTTATACTGTAACAAAGGAAAGTGGATTCCATTCTTATTCACTGCTAACTCCATTTAGGACTTGGGCTGGTTTTCTGACAATTCTGGCCTCAGTTATTTAACCAGACAATAAGATTTTATTACATGCCACCTTTATATCCTTCATAGTGCTAGGACCATTACAGAAATATATGTATGAAAGAGGTGCCTGGGTGGCTCAGTCGGTTGGGCGTTTGACTCTTGATTGTGTCTCATGGTTTGTGAGATCAAGCCCCCTACAGGGCTCTGTGTTGACAGTGTGGAGCCTGCTTGGGATTCTCTTTCTCCCTCTCTTTGCTCCTCCCCTGCTCATTCTCTCTCTCTCTCTTTCTCAAAAATAAACAAATAAGCATTAAAAAATAAATTATTAAAAAAGAAATATTTGTATGAGAAATACGAGATGAGATCCTGCCCAGCAGAAATGGATCATTTATTTGGTAAAATAATATACACAGTGAGAAATAGCTTCCAAATGGAATATAGTATACACATTTTATATATGCACAAGTATTATAGCATTATAATATTATCACATGATATTTGGCATATAGGTGGAACTAAATAAATTTTGTTCACTTAAAATCAATTCATCATCTTCTGTGTTACCTTTGCTATATTTGTCAGTAATATTATCATTCAGATATCTCAGGTGATATTCGTAACATGTCAGTTTTATATCTTTACAGTTGCTTTCCAAAGATGCTCCAACCCAGATGTCTGACATTAATGCCCAGACACCTGCATTAGTGAAATTGCTTTGAAGATGATCTGATCTGCCATCTTTACCCACAACATCACTGCTGGAATAACCTTTTCTCCAACTTTGCTTTTACCAGGCTTCTGCTACCTGGTTTTAGATCCTACCTGCCTCTTTTTTTGCTTATTGCATAATGTGCTTAGAATTTCCCAGTCTAGGGAACTTCCTGGCTTAGTTCCCAGGGCTCTGCAAAATCTAGTTCAAAGGCAGCACCTCCCCAACCTTATTTCCCTTATTTCTAATCAACCAGCTTGCTATTTATTAATAGTATATCTTACCATTACATACCTGCCTATATGCATACCAAGCTTCTCCACATTTTATCATCATTTTCTGTATTCAAGGTCCAAATAAACCTTAGTCCACATAGGAATCTTCCCCTGCAATAGTAGCTCATGTCTATCATGATAATCCCTAATGTCTTTTTCATTTATTATTGTCTTTGGTGAACATTTGGCCAAGTTTGAATGTTACCCCCTTTGCTAAGATTTCCTTACCAATTCAGATAAAATGAATCTCTTCTCCCACTATACTCCATAGTTCTTGGCACACATCTTTATTATAATATGCATTATCTTAAATTGTATTTGCATATCATTTTCCCCAGGTAGAATTTAAGACCCATGAGGAAAGGAACTGTATTGTATGTATATTTTTTTTTCTAGCATTTAGCGCATAAATGCTCAATAAATGATTATCAGTAGAGACACAGTCCTTGATCCTAAGGAGCTCTCAGTTTATATTAGTTGTGAGATTAAGATGGTAGCTGACTAAAGGATCAGCAATTTCTTAAAACAAAGTAAACTGAATTTTTAAAGTAAGTATTTGAATGTTTGCGTAGTAAAGAACATATCAAAGCCAATTTCTTGGAACATGAAAACTGCCCATAGAAACATAGATGCATTTTTAGGCGAGCCCACAAATTGCCTATTTGTTCCATAAGCTAGCCAAGTTGTGGTAACACAGCCGTTTATTGAATACTTGCTAATTGAAGCAGTATGATAAGCACTTTACATAAATTTAGTTCTTAAGATTACCTTATGAAGTAAGTGCTATTGCCATTTTACAGATAGAAAACTCCTGAATCTCCCAAGGCTTCCTGGTCAGTAAATGGCAGAGCTACAACTGAAACCCAGCTCTGTCTTGCTCTATAGTTTACATTGTTCAAAACTAACTGATGGTGCAAATAGTATTATTCCTCTGTTAACCACCCTGAGGAGTCCGTATATGATAAATCTGGGGGAGGAAAAGAAAAAAGGAAGAGTTTTCCATCTATTTCTTCATCGCATAACCAGTCAAGAATATCACTGGTAAAAATTACTCTTTGTGTATTCTGACTTTTCTTTTTTCATACATCCCCTACTGACCCAGATGCCTTCCTCAATTTTTTCAGGTTCCCAGTGTCCTAATTTTAAAAATTTTATCTGTAGACCCTTACTTAGACTTTCAAAGTTCATCATACTCCTCTCCCAGCCTATTCAAAAGAGCTATTCTTTTAGGACATGTGGGAATATAAAGTCAATCTAGTTGAACCAATTCTTGTTAAGATGTGAATGATGGATAGATGTTAGATTGTTCTTTCATATAAGCACTTTGAAAAAATTGCTCATTAACCTAAGTGGGTATGTAAGGATTAAAATTTTAGGCCTTGAAGCTACATAAGTAGAGCAGACATTTTCCACAGAAGCCTTGATGTATAAACAGAAGGGTTTTGAAACATGTGATAGTGGTATATGTGAGATATAAGAGACAGCCCAGCTCTCTCTGAGAATCAGTTTGTTTAGTGATTTTTAATTTGGGAGAGACAGTCATGACCCTTATATCCTTCCCAGTTACACACAACATTTTGCATATTACTATGGAGAATATACCACTAGGTTGGAGGTTAAAAAGCCCTACCCAAAGCTGTTGCTTCTTTGGGGGATAAGGGGAAGGTTTCCTTCTCTCTGCTTCTATGCAGGTAGATCTTAACCATGATTGCATGTTAGAATTAACTGGGAAGACCACCATCAGATACTCTGATTTAATAGATATGTAGCGGCTCCCGAGTAGCAGTAATTGAAAAAAAAAAAAAAAAAAGCTATCTTAGTGATTCTGATGTATAGCTAAGTTTAAGAACCATTGTTCTAAGTCAGTGGTTCTCCAAGTATTGCTCTGAACCAGCACTTTGGTGTCACTTGGAAACTTATTAGAAATACAAATTCTTGGTCCCACCCCAGATATACCAAATCAGAAAACTCTGGAGGTGGAGTCAAGAAACTGGTGTTTTCCTGTCAGAATGGCTAAAATCAACAACACAGGAAACAACAGGTGTTGGCAAGAATGTGGAGAAAAGGGACCATGTGCATCATTGGTGGGAATGCGAACTGTGTAACCACTGTGGAAAACAGTATGGAGGTTCCTCAAAAAGTTAAAAATAGAACTATCTTACAATCCAGCAATTGCACTGCTGGGTATTCACCCAAAGAATACAAAAAGATATGGAAGCATCCCAACTGTCCATTGATTGATGAATGGATAAAGATGTGATATATATCTAACATACACCCCCCCCCCCTTAATGGGGATTAAGGAGGGCACTTGTCATGAGCACCGGGTGTTGTATGGAGGGGTTGAATCACTATATTGTACACATGAAACTAATATTACACTGTATGTTAACTAACTGGAATGAAAATAAAAACTTAAGAAAAAAAATCAGTGTTTTAACAAGCTTTCCAGGTAAATTCTGATACCTGCCAAAGTTTGAGAACTTTTGTTCTAAGCTGTTGGAGATCTTCAGACCTCAGAATAATGACTCCAGGGCAGTGGCCTCAAGTTTCGCAACCAGGGCCCGTAGTAACCACTTGTGAACGAAGGTTTGTTTTAATTCATGGATGGCTTGAGAGGGATGGGAGTAGAGAGATAATCATTCTGACAGGACAGGAGGTAACAGATTTGAGAGACATTTCAATAGAAATGGCAGGTTAAACTGGCAGATGAATTGTCTGAAAGTGGTTGCATGTACAGTGAGAAAATAACCTCAAGGGCAGCAACTCGGGAAATACCGACCATGTGACTGAAGAGGAGGAAGAGACACTGGGAAAGGAGAGATACAACTGGTAGAGACACAGGAAGAGAGCCTGGACAAAACAGTGGCATAAGAGGGTGAAGGTAGGCTGATCGATCAGCAATTTCAAATGAGGCCTGAGGTTAATTAGGTTGATCACAGAAAAGGACAAAGGAATTGACTAAACGAAAAGGAGTTGGCTCAATCTTTGGTTGGGGAATTTAGCATTGAGGTGGAGGAAAAGACAGACTGCAGAGATTAAGAAGAGAATAGGAGGAGAGGTATGAGATGGAGGGGAATAAACAGTATCTTTCAAGACTGTGGCTCAGAAAGAAGGAAGGAGGGCAGTGATTGGGAGCTGCAGGCAAGGAAGCCAGCCCGAGCGCAGGAGGAATAGATATATTTTACCAACTGAAAGAAGAAGCCCTCAGGAGACAGCATTTGTTAAAGAAGTGGGGAGGAGGGGCTATCATGAGAACAAGTCTGTACTAGAAAAGTAGGAAAGGACTCAGAGCTGCCTTAGGAGCGGAAAAAGGAAAGATGGAAGGAGTCATGTGAAAGAATGGTTTCTGAAGAAAATGGAGGGTGAAATAGGTCCTGCCTGATAGGGTCAAACTTCCTTGTGAAGTAGGAGTAAATTCATTTACTGAAGTTTTTTTTTTGTTTTTCCTTTTTGGATAGGGGATGACAGAAGATACAGGTGCACAGGGATTTAGAAGAGGAAAACCTGGAATGAGAAAAAAAAAATGCTTTTCTCTATGGGCTAGCACTGGCTACCTCTTCTTATTTCCAAGTTCCTATTTCGCACATCTCTGTAATGTTAAGTCTTTCCTGCTTGACTTAGTTTTCCTGATTTCTTCAGTGGCTCTCCTTTTTTTTTTTTTTTTTTTGCCTGCTTAAAAAAATTTTTTTTTAAGTTTATTTTTGAGAGAGAGAGACAGAGCGCCAGTGGGGGAGGGGCAGAGAGAGAGATGGAGAGAGAGACACACAGAATCTGAAGCAGGCTCCTAGCTCTGAGCTGTCCGCAAAGAATTCGACGTGGGACTCGAACCCACAGATCGTGAGATCAAGACCTGAGCCAAAGTCAGACGCTTAACTAACTGAACCACACAGGTGCCCCTCAGTAGCTCTTCTATGTGCTCTATAACACGTCATGGTCCCAGACTGCCCACAGCCCTCTTCTCTTTTCACTTTCAGCTTTCTCCTTGGCCATTACTTTCATGGCTTTATCAATCTGTTTATCAAATTCAAAGCCAAATTCAAACTTCCTCTTAAGTTCTGGATCTGTATTCAACTGTTCATTGGACATTTAGTACTTTAGCTTCACTATGTTTAAAATCAAATTCTTTATCTGCTTCACTGAACACCAACGTAGATATGCTCCTCTGTGTTCAGCATGCTGTCTTCACCAGCTTCACCGTTACTTATGGTGGTCTCCAAAGCAAGACGCCACTGATGATCTCTTCTTATTCATCAATTTTGATAACTCATAATCGTCTACTTTTTATTAATTTTACTTCTCAAATATTGCATCTTTTCTAATTCATATTCTGAAGTTTAACCCTCCATTGTCTCTCACAACCTTCTATCAGATGTCTTGGGCTTTTTAAAAAATGTTTATTTATTTATTTTGAGAGAGCACGCGTGTGCGGTGCTCAAGTTCGAGTGGGGGAGGAGCAGAGAGAGAGAGGAGAGAGAAGCCCAAGCAGGCTGTGTTGTCAGCGCACAGCCCAATGCAGGTCTCAATCCCATGACCCTGAGATCATGAACTGAGCCTAAATCAAGAGTCAGATGTTCAACTGACTGAGCTACCCAGGCGCCTCAAGATCTCTTGGGTTCTAATATGGCCCCTCTTTAACCCATCCTCCATTTCATAACCAGAATACCATTGTAAAATGCAGATCTGCCAATGTTTCTCACCTCTAATGACCATCTACTTCCTATAGCTATGGTTTTCATTCCTTGTTCCGGAAACCCAGGGTTCCCTAGAGAGGTTTCAAGGACTCCAAAATCAAATTATAAATATGATAAAGAAAATGTATTTATATCATTGATTAAAGTCTATTACTGCATCACACATGACAGAGATGCACATGTCAGTGGAGAAAAGTGTACAAATAGAGTGTTAGAGAAAGACCACTGATACCATTGTCCCAACACATCCAGAGAAAAATTCAACAAATACGCATCCATGATGCTTGAAGAATAAGTGTGAAGGCTGATACTGCAGGAAAACTTTCCAAATCAAATGGGCCAAAGAATAAATATTGCCAGTTCCTCTATTTTGCATGTCTTTGCATACAATAGGAGAGATCTATTACAAGTAAAACACATACCACACAACAGGACAAAGTGCTTAAGTCAGCTTTGATACATCAATTCAGGTGGTAAGAATGTGGAAAGATGTATTTGTACTGCTAGCATAAAAGCAATCATTGGGAAAATAGCTGGAGAAGTGACTTTTTTACAAAAGCTATTATGGAAAATGTAAAGAATCATCTAATTTGCATAGACAAGCATTAGCCCTTCAGAAAATGCTGTTTTCTTTTCAAAACAGTTTTAGTTTATTCTATGCAGATCACAAATTTTATTAAGGCATAGTCTTTAGATAAAATACTTTATGTCCAGTGTTATTTTTCATAAATTTTTAAAAACATTTATTAGCTGTAGGGGCGCCTGGGTGGCTCAGTCGATTGAGCGCCCGACTCTTGGTTTCAGCTCAGGTCATGATCTCATGGTATGTGAGTTCGAGCCCCGCATCAGGCTCTGTGCAGCTCAAGGCCTGCTTGGGATTCTCTCTCTCTCCCTCTCTCTCTCTGCCCCTCCCCCAGTTTACACACACTCTCTCTAGATCAATGAATAAACTTAAAAAAAAATTAAAAACATTTATTAGCTGTCTACTAGGTGCACTGGATAAAGTAGTCTGAGTTTCATAATTCACTTTTTTATAACTGAAGTTTTCTGGCCTCACTTAACAAGGTACTGATATGAGTATTCCAAATGAATAACAATCCACATTTAGCTAAATTTTTCCTAACCATACAATAATTGTGCCAGCTTTCATATCTTTCTGATAATGTTTCATCAGCTGAAAACGCCCAATTCAGAAATGCTTACGACGACAGATGAAGTGCTACTGAAGAAACAGAAACAAGACTTAATGTTTACAAAACAAAATAAACAGGGATCTTTAAAAGTTGAGTATTTTGCCCTTTATCAGTCTTGATATATACTATAAAATCTCCCCTCCCTCACCCCATCTTTTGGTCTTTCCTTTGCTTTAAGAAGGTCTGTACTTCTACTTGCTTAAGACCAAACACATGTGACCGTGCTAAGGCTGTGTGTGTGTGTGTTTTCCAAGAAAAGTGATTAAAAGCGTGAGTTCTCAGATTAGACGTAGATTGAAAGAACAACTCTGCCACTTACTAACTTCTTCACTTCAAGATTAAACTCTTGTTGACTTAGTTGACTATTGGAGAAAAGAGAGAATAATAATAGTAATCGCCTCTTTCAGTTGTTAGAAGAAAGAAATGAGCTAATGGATCTGAAACACAGCCTAGCCTACAATAAACTTTGAACTTCAATTGCCATTGTTTTGTTCTTTACCTATTCCTGCTCAGGAGTCAGCTCAAATATCCGCCTCCCTCCGTGAAGTGGCTGTAGCAGGGATAAATCTGGATCAGACCTTGAAGGGGAGACACAATCCAGATTGCATAACTGCGCACCATCAAGGGAGAGCGAACAGATGGAGAAGAGAGCAGGTCCTGCCTTTCAGAATGGCTTTTGGGCAGGTTACTTAATCCCTTTTAATCTGATTTAATTAACTATAAAATGAGGTTAATAATAACAAATTTCAGCCTGGTTGTTTTGGGAAAAAAATAGGGTAGTCTCTGAGAAGGCTCCTAACCCAGTGCTTGCTATTTAAGAGGAGCACCCGTTTACTACTGTTTCCCTTTCCGTACTCCGCTTGAATCCTAGCTGAGGCCCCTTCTTTAGGCTGCACTAACATTTCATTTGCATACAAAGCTGCCTGGACTCTTTGTAACCAAATGGCATCCCCCTCATCAAGGTGGACACTTCCACCATAAAAACAAACTCTGTATCTTGGTACCATGAAAAAAACAAAATGAAACAAAAAAACCTGGCAACATCATCACCATTATTTTTTGAAGCATTCATTTAAAAGGTCCTGTAGTGCCTGGGTGGCTGGGTCAGTTAAGGATCCAACTCTTGATTTCGCCTCAGATCATGGTCTCACTACTGTGAGATTGAACCCCACGTCTGACTCCTTGCTGGGTGTGGAACTGTTTAAGATTCTCTCTCTCTCTTCTGCCCCTCCCCTCTTCATGTGCACGCACACACTCAGGCACGTGTCTGAACATGCGTGCACCTGCTCTCTCTCAAAATAAAAGTTCCTGTAGAGTCCCTGAAAAAAGTCATTTTCTTTCTACTCACCTTACAGTTTTCATTATTTTCCCCCTCAAGCAAGCATTTTAGACAATTAAAGCAAGTTGGATTCAAGCTTTTTCAATGTTTTGATTAAGATTTTATGTTCAGTAGTAAGTGGTATGTAATTTTGGAAGTATGATGCCAATTTTAATTAATTTTCATAGGTTTGCTAATTAAAACAATTAAGAGGTGGGGCTTATCCTTGGGAAAATTTGGAGGATCTCTTGAACATTATCCTTGAGGTTTCACACAAGCACAAGATGGTGTAAATTTGTGTTAAAAATAGCTAGAAGCCCGAAAGAAGTAATTATAACATCAAACCAAAGTTGTGTCTGCATTTATCTTTTTTAAAAATAGGAGATAAAATTTTCCTTGAGCTTCTGGAAGCTGCTTCTGCCTGCTTCTGTGTTCATAGTAGTAGTAATAATAAGGAATAAACCAAATATTTTTTCAATAATAGCATGATATGTAAACTTTAAACTTTGGAGGTAAATATCAACCAGACAACATACCGAGAGATGAGAAAATGAATAAAGAAACACTGAGAAAGCCTTAGGACATGGTAGGAGAAACATCTAATGTGGATTAATCACTCTACTGCCAACAGGATGCAGTCTTGAAATAATGGGTTTCCAACTTCTCTGAAGTCATGGACCTTTAGAGTTGAAACATATTTCCTTAACACAGGACATAATCTTTGGTAGTAGTAGAAGATGATAGGAGTGAACACACACACAAAAAGGAACAAAATACAAGAACATTCAAGCAGTTTAAAATGTTCATTAAATGCCAGAAATCTGGGGTCACACTGCCTAGGTTTTAATCTTTCCTCCACTTCTAAAAGAAGGGTAATTGGGGCACCTGGATGGCTCAGTAGTTTAAGTGTCTGACTTCGGCTCAGGTCATGATCTCATGGTTTCTTGGGTTTGAGCCCCACGTCGGGCTCTGTGCTGAGAGCTCAGAGCCTGGAGTCTGCTTCAGATTCTGTCTGTCTGTCTCTTTGCCCCTCCCCTGCCCACACTCTGTCTCTCTCTCTCTCTCTCTCTCTCTCAAATATAAATAATTAACATTAAAAAATTTTTTTAAAATAGAATAGGCGTAATAGAACCTATCCCAAAGGGTTGTTGTAAGGATCAAATTTGTTAATATATGTATATCACTTAGAACAATGCTCTATCCAAAATTAAGGTTAGCTATTTCTATGATTATCCTCACTCACATTTAAAATATAAAAAAAATTAGTAACTTCCCCAAGACATCCCAAAGAGGTCTCCACTGTTGTAGTTTACCCAAATGACGTTATACAACCTTGCAGAGGCCTAGAGTTTGGGGGAACAATGATTTAAAGCCTCGGTATATTTATCAGGAGTCTTAAAAATGATAATACTCTTTGATTCTGTAATTTCACCTGAAGGGGTCTAGCTTGAGGAAATGATAAAAATGCAAACAATTATAAATAGAGATATTCACTATGGCACTATTTATAAATAAAAAATTTGGAAAACCAAAATGTCAGAAAATAGGAGAAGAAGTAAGGAATTATTTAAGTAGATGATGGTATATTTATAAGATGAAATGTATGCAAGCATTAAAAATGGCTATCTTTCATAATGAATGTTAATTACATGTGAAATGCTGATGGTATAGGAGTAAATAAACTCAGCAAAATATACCACTGTATTTATAGTATGATCTTGACTCCTTCAAAATATGTCTAGAATGTATCTTTGAAAAATGTGCTAATAAATTAACATTATTTCAGAAGCTTCAAACAGGGTCAGCCAACTTGTTTTGTAAAGAGCTAGGTAGTAACCATTTTAAGTTTCGCTGGCCATACAGTTTCTGCACAACCACTCAACTCTGTTCTTGTGGTGTGGAAAGTAACCATGAATAACTGTAAACAAATGGGAGTGGCTGTGTTCCAATAAGACTTCACTTACAAAACACAGGTGGTTGGCCTGCTGGCCATAACATGCTGACCTCTGGGTTAGATTTACAGATGTGTTTCTCTTTCTATATTTTTCTGCATTTTCTAAACTTTCTACCGTGAGAAAAGCATTACTTTCATAATCTAAAAATTAAAAGAGTAAGTACTACAAAAAGTAAAATACCCTTTCCTATATTAAAAATAAGAGGCACCATAGTTAGTGGCTATAGTAAACTTTTCTAATTTAAAAATGTGTATTAGGTCATATCAAAAATGACATGCTCAAAAATAAAAGCCTCCAGTAGCTGCATATCACACTTAAAGTCCAAAATATTTTACCTAGCCTACAAAGCCTAAAAGGCCTGGCCTCTGGCTAGATCTCAGAATTCATTTCCTACCACTCTCTCCCTTGATCACTTGATCTGGGTGTAATAGGTCAACTTACAAAATATCAGAAAGCTTATTGTATATAAGTTCGGCTTAAACTCACCTTTCATGAATAATTGAGAAAAAGCTTATGTAGTTCCCTATTAGGGTTATTGGAAATTACCAACCGCCCTATCTCGCTTCTGTAACTTCGCCTGCTTGCTAAATAGCAAGCAAAACACAGGGCAAAACGCTCCCCCACCCCTTCTACCAAGATCTGGCCTAGGCAAGACCAACATGTAAGAAATTACAAATTCACTGCCCCACGGTATCTTAGGTGTCTATGATTGGTCATTTTAAACCCTCTTAAGACAAAGAACTTTAAATTGATAGGTTCCTGCCAAAACTAACGTCTGTGTGTCACAATATAATTGGCTACCATGAAATGCTGTAAATTGTAATTGGTTAACTAAATAATGACGTACTCTGACTTGCTAAAATCCATATAAGCTCACTGCTACCTTTGTTCGGGGCCATTCTCTGCACTTTTCTCCTTAAGATCAGGAGATCAGGTTTGGACCGGCCGCGAGTAAAATCTTGCCTCACTTCTATTCGGCGTCTGACGGTTTTTTTCGACAGCACCCTGTTTCATGGGCATGCTTGCATTGGCATGAGGCACTGGAATTGAGCATTTAGGCAGACGTGCATAAACCAGTAGCTTTTACAACTTCTCATAAAAAGGCTCTGCCTACAAATTCAAGGGACCTGGAAATGACTTAAAAGAATTACTCAATCCTCCAATCTTTTTTGAAAAAAATCTAGGTTTTTGTATGTGTTCATGAAATACCCTAGTATTTGATTCAATTTTCTGTATTTTTCATCTAGATATTTGTATTTACTTATTTTATTAATTTTAATTTTTTTTTACATTTATTTATTTTTGAGAAACAGAGTGAGACAAAGCATGAGCCAGGGAGGGGCAGAGAGAGAAGGAGACACAGAATCCAAAGCAGGCTCCAGGCTCTGAGCAAGCAGTCAGCACAGAGCGTGACGTGGGGATTGAACCCATGAAGTGTGAGATCATGACCTGAGCCAAAGACGGAGGCTCAACCGACTGAGCCACCCAGGCGCCCCTAAAAAATTTTTTTAATATAGTTGACACACAGTGTCACATTCGTTTCAATTGTACAACATAATGGTTCACCATCTCTACAGGCCACGCTGTGCTCACCACAAGCATAGCCCACCTGTCATTGTACGACGCTAATACAGTATCACTTACTATATTCCCTGTGCTCTGCCTTTTATTCTCTGTCTTAATTCATTCCATAACTGGGGGGCACCTGGGTGGCTCCGTCGATGGAGCGTCCGACTTCCACTAAGGTCATGATCTCCTGGTCCGTGAGTTTGAGCCCCGCCTCAGGCTCTGTGCTGACCGCTCAGAACCTGGAGCCTGCTTCAGATTCTGTGTCTCCCTCTCTCTCTGCCCCTCCCCGGCTCACACACACACTCTCTCTCTCTCTATCTCTTTCAAAAATAAACATTTAAAAATTTTTAAAAATTCATTCCATAACTGGATGTCTGTATCTCCCACACCCCTTCATCCATTTTCCCACCCCCACTCTCCTACCCCCTGGCAACCATTAGTTTGTTGTCTGTATTTATATGTCTGAGTCTGATGTTTTTCATATTCCACATGAGTGAAATCATATGGTATTTTTCTTTTGCAGTCTGACTTATTTCATAATTTAGCATAATACCCTCTAGGTCTATCCATGTTGTTGCAAATGGAAAGATCTCATCATGCTTTTTCATGGCTGCACAATGTTCCATTGTCAGATAAATGATTTTTGTTAGAGCAACAGACAGAGAATTTCAAGGAACCAAGAAAAACACCAAATAGCCTCAGATCTTATTTTTGAATTTGGAAACGCTGAAATTTAAAAAAGAGCAATCAATAATTTATTTTCCTTTCCTCCTCCCTTTTATATATACTATTCCACATTATCTACTCATGATATTGGGCACATCAGTACACAATGTATTTATCAATATATTTATCAAACATTTTTATTCTTGCCAAGCAGGTAAATAAGGAATGTTTGGTTTGAATTTGTGTTTCTTTTTTTAAAAAAATTTTTAATGGTTATTTATTTTTGGGAGAGAGACAGAGTGCGAGCTGGGAGGGGCAGAGAGAGAGGGAAGCACAGAATCTGAAGCAGGGTCCAGGCTCTGAGCTGTCAGCACAGAGCCCCATGTGGGGCTTGAAATCATGAACCACAAGATCATGACCTGAGCCAAAGTTGGATGCTTAACCAACTGGAGCCACCCAGGTGCCCTGTGTTTCTTTTATTATAAGAGAGTTTAAGCACCTTTTCATATGTTTAAAAGCCATTTATGTTTCCCAGTGTGTCACTTTTGTTTTTCTATTCATGACCTTTGTTTTTCTATTATCCTTTAGTTACCTTTTTTTAGTGTTTTGAGGGACTTTTAATACATAATGAAAACTGGCTTTTGTCTGTCATAGGGTGCTGCACATAACTTTTCTATTTTGTGTTTTGATTTTTTATTATTTACTTCCTTGCTATGCAGAAATTTAAAACATTTTTTAAGTTTAAATTCAAGTTTAATATACAGTGTAGTATTGGTTTCAAGAGTAGAACCCAATGATTCATCACTTCCGTAAAACACCCAGTGCTCATCCCAACAAGTGACCTCCTCAATGCCCATCACCCATCTAGTCCACCTCCCACCACCTCCCCTCCAGCAACCCTCAGATTGTTCTCTGTATTTTTTTTTTACATTTTTTTAAATTTATTTTTGAGAGACAGAGAGAGACAGAGCACAAGTGGGGGAGGGGAAGAGAGAGAATGAGACACAGAATCCGAAGCAGGCTCCAGGTTCTGGGCTGTCAGCACAGAGCCCAACTCAGGGCTCGAACTCATGAACCATGAGATCATGGCCTGAGCTGAAGTCGGACACTTAACCGACTGAGCCACTCAGGCGCCCCTGTTCTCTATATTTAAGAGTCTCTCATGGTTTGCCTCCCTCTCTGTTTTTATCTTATTTTTCCTTCCCTTCTCTTATGTTCATCTTTTTTGTTTCTTAAATTCCACATATGAGTGAAATCATATGATATTTATCTTTCTCTAACTGACTTATTTCACTTAGCATAATACTTTCTAGTTCCATCCATGTTGTTTCAAATGGCAAGATTTCATTCTTTTTGATTGCCAACTAATATTCTAATATATATATATATTATATATATATATACCAATATACCATATCTCTTAAATGTATATATATTGGTATATGTACCAATATACCATATCTCCTAAATGTGAGATAGGAAACCATCAAAATCCTACAGGAGAAAACATGCAACAACTTCTTTGACCTTGGCTGTAACAACTTCTTACTAGATAGACATGTCCCCGGAGGCAAGGGAAACAAAAGCAAAAATGAACTACTGGGACCTCATCAAGATCAAAATCTTCTGCACAGTGAAGGAAACAATCAACAAAACTAAAAGGTAACCAACAGAATGGGAGAAGATATTTGCAAATGACATATCAGATAAAGGGTTAGTATCCAAAAGCTATAAAGAGCTTATCAAACTTAACACTCAAAAAAACTAATAATTCAGTGAAGAAATGGGCAGAAGACATGAATAGATGCTTTTCCAAACAAGACATCTGGATGGTTAATAGATACATGAAAAGATGCTCAACATCACTCATCATCAGAGAAATACAAATCAAGACCATAATGAGGTACCACTTCACACTTCTCAGAATGGCTAAAATTAACACCTCAGGAAACAACAGATGTTGCCGAGGTTGTGTAGAAAGGAGAACACTTTTGCACTGTTAGTGGGAATGCAAACTGGCACAGCCACTCTGGAAAAACAGTGTGGAGATTCCTCAACAAATAAAAAAAATAGAACTACCCTACCACCCAGAAATTGCACTACTAGGTATATAAAGGATATAAATATAAATATATACTAGGTATATAAAGGATATATTTATACAAAGGATATAAATGCTGATTCAAAGGGGTACATGCACCCCAATGTTTATAGCAGCACTATCAACCATAGCCAAAGTATGGAAAGAGCCCATAATTTAATAGTAAAATCTGTAGGTCTTTGTTGGGGTCTTCAGAAATTTATGCCATGCTTTAAAAGACCATCCCTATTCTAATACTGCAAAACAAAATTAATTTTTCCCCTTAGATCTTGGCTCCACCTGGGATTTATTTTAGAGTAAGGAGTAATGGAGGGAAAAGTGCCTACAGATTCCTCTGCTAACACAGTCAGGCAAGACTTTCTGTTTGATGAATAATACAACCTGGTTTCTTTAACCCATCAGGTACTTACCACTCAAAATATTGTGAATCCACCCAACAAAAAAACTCCTATATCAACAATGTTAACATGTGGCAACACCATTTTTAATCAGTCCCTAGATCAGTATTTCCTGAACTTTAGTCATTTGAATACTACCTCTATAATTTTTGATATTTCTCCATTAACTCCTATAATATTGTTTTCTTGACACTTTAACTTCAGTTGCCTCTTTTTATGTAAATGTATTTAAAAAAGGAAACTTTATATAATAATTTAATTTTCTAATTAAATTTCTGAAAGCATACTAAAATAAATAATTATTAAAATGAAATTTCATCTTTGCACCACCAATATCTCTTTTATTATTTTGGAAAGCATGATCTAGTTACAGCCAAATACATAGAGGTATGGAGCTCTCTAAAACAAAATATTGGGAGGATCAACAGAAATTTTGAGTGTTCATATTTGAAATGTTGATGATACTCTTTTTCTTTTCTGTGTTGTTACCTTATAGAGTCTACTGAAAATTCAATTTACTTACTTCTGTTACATTAGTTGGTGTATATTAATACATGACAGCAAAACCTAAATTTTAGCTTGCAGGATAAATACCACACACACACACACACACACACAAACCCTTTTTTTTAAACAACAACAACAAAAAAATAGAAAAGCTCATTCTGCCTCTACAGATGAAACATTCTCTGCAACTCGAAAGAAACACATTTCATGCTCCAGATGAGTTTTGCTCTTTGCTGATTAAAACACCTGCCACCAAACCAAAAATAATGAAACAGGATAGCCCAAGAGGAGCTCTAAAGAATACTGCATTTTGCTTTTTTTGAAAGGGTAGTTTTTTGAAAATGGAGAGTTTCAGTATTAATTCCAGGTAATGCAATTCTTTGGACAATAATAATAATCCTACTTTGGGGTCAACTTGGTCCCTAAATATATAGAGTAAAGTGATGAAGATAGATTCTTTTGACTACACATTTACATTGTATATTACTTTCATATCTGGAAGTAGATGATGACTTTACAACCTTATATTTAGACTACAGAATTAAATAATTAATGAGATAATCTGAGGCAATGTACTATATAGACTCCTGGAGAATAAGGAACTGAAGAAGAAATAGTGCTGCTATAAACATTGGGGTGCATGTGCCCCTTCAAATCAGCACTCCCATATCCTTCGGATACATTCCTAGTAGTGCAATTTCTGGGTCGTAGGGTAGTTCTATTTTTAATTTTTTGAGGAACTGCTACATTATTTTCCAGAATGGCTGCACCAGTTTGCATTCCCACCAACAGTGCAAGAGGGTTCCCCTTTCTCCAGATCCTCACCAACATCTGTTGTTTCCTGAGTTGTTAATACTAGCCACTCTGACTGCCGTGAGGTGAGAAACTTAACAGATGACAATAGGGGAAGGGTAGGAAAAATAAGAAGAAAACAGAGAGGGAGGCAAACCATAAGAGAACAAACTGAGGGTTGATGAGGATGGGGAAAATGGATGACGGACATTAAGATGGGCACTTGTTGGGATGAACACTGGGTGTTATATACGTAGGTGATGAACCACTGGAATCTACTCCTGAAGACAAGACTACACTGTTTGTTAGCTAACTTGAGAATAAATAAAATAAAATTGGAAAAAATAAATAAAAAAAGAAGAAATAGAGAACAGGATGTTAGTTTCCATTCAAACCACATGTGCAGCCACTGAGTGAAAAGGGAACACTACTGGGTTGGTCTACGATATCTAAAGTTACCAAAAAAAAGGTCTTTGTTTAAGTGGCAACCAATAATATAAAAATCCCTTCGATGTCTAATAGTATGTATTCAGGACATAACGCTATTTTTGTCACCGTCTCATCAATAATGAAAAGAATGATAGCTAGTATTTAGCTAGTGCTATGCTTACCATGTAGCAGGTCTTTTTAAATACCATTGTGTTTAATCCTCATGATATTATTTCCCCCATATTAGACATGAGAAAGTGGAGTCTCTGATGAGTAGTCTTGCCCAAGTCATGCAATTAGAAAGCAGAAAAGCTACAACCAAAACTCAAGCCTTTAAAAGCTTAAACTTTTCCCAGGAAACCACGGCCCTCCCCCAATTAGTGCAGCTCCTTCAACCTCCTGAGACGAACCCTTCTTCTTTGTCTTGGAGGGTAAACCACAGCAGGATAAAGCACCTGCCATGCAGCCTCTCTCCTGGCTATAGGAAGAAGAGCAGTTCAAGGAGTAGGGTCTGGCTTTCATTTAAGAAGGATGACGGTGACAACAGGGGTAGCTGTTCAAAAAACTGCAGGAGCCACAGAAAACCAATATTTCAAAACAAAAAAGTTTTAGGCTTTTGCAACAAAATAGTCTGCCATTCAGGTCATTAGTTTTTATTCAGCATTCATGGTGGCGCAGATCTCTATATTAGCTCCCCCCTCCCACCCAATTTGGCTCAAATAATTCGTGCAGTTTGAGCTGAAAAGAAACAAACAGTATTTGTAGGATTCCATTCTCCATTTCATAAATCCTCCTGCAGGGCACTGACTGACAGCTTGCTACATTTCTTATAGCGTATTTCACATCCCTGGGGTGGGCAAAACACTCGCACGAATGTACAATTGGAGAATATCAAATGAAATGTTCACAGAGATTTTTCTGCAGCTGCTACCTAGGAATACTTTCTCCTTGGAAATGTTGCCAGGATTCCCCCAAATTAAACAGAAATAAACATCCTTTTCCTTAGAGTCAGCAGTAAGGACATTTTGCTAGCATTTCCCATAGGGTCATGATGTTATATTCTAAAGGTAATTCTCAGATAATTTTGGGAAATATGTTATCAGGTACTACTTCGGAGTAGTCAGTCAAAAGGAGTTGCTCAAAATAAACAAAATATTGTATAGTATATAGAGAATAGTCTTAAGAGGTAGATAGACCTAGATTCTACACTCTGATCTACCACTTTTTGGCTAATTGTATCAAATAAAGACTTAAAATTTTAAGTTTTTAAAAATGTTTATTCATTTTGGAAGAAGAGAGAGAGAAAGTGTGTGGTGGGAGGGGCAGAGAGAGAAGGAGACACAAGATCTGAAGCAGGGTCCAGGCAGGACTCGAACTCATGAGCCACGAGTTCATGAGATCATGACCTGAGCCAAAGTTGGATGCCCCACCGACTAAGCCATCCAGGCGCCCCTGGATACTTAAAATTTTAAAGAATTATTCCAAGGACAGAATAATTTTTGAAAAGTTACCTTCAAGACCTTTAGATTTGTAGACAGAGTCCTTATGTGAGAACAAGCTACTGGTACCAATTATGTCATATGGTGGTTCTAGGGTTGTGGGATATAAAGGTGAATAAGACATAACCCTCCCTGGAATGAATGAGGTACTTGTATTGGCAATATCAGCTATTTGATTTCCTGAAATATTCTGCTGGGTAATACGGTTATATCTGTATTATTTGGAAAATGACCCATTCATAGGTTCCAAGTATTCCTTAACGGCAACTGCCAGTCAGTGTCAAATCTGGCTTGAACACACTATAATTTCAATTAAGTGGCATACCATTTAAATATGCACATAAATAAATTGCATAGAAAAATTATGGAAGGAGAGCTGAATTATCTAACAATAATGCATGTCAAACTTACAGTAAACACGTATCATGACAAATTTCCCTGACATTCTTCTCTCATGTGAAAATATATACAATAATATTTCTACTAAGGATGCTTTAAACAATAAACTTTGATGTCAGAAGCTTAGTTGCGAGAATGAGAAGGAGACATAGAGATAATTTTGGAGGAATTTTTGTTTCAGCACACTTTAATGGGACAATGAACTCAACTGTTAAGTGTATGTCCCAGGAGAATTTGGTCTTCAGGGCTACACGACATATTCTGTCCACTTTTAAGAAGCCAAAGGTCAGGGAGCATTTTTGCCCTGGAGCCTATTTCAGATTCTGTGTCTCCTTCTTTCTCTGCCCCTCCTCTGCTCATACTCTGTCTCTCTCTCTCTCAAAAAAATAAACATGAGAAAAAAAATAAAAATAAATGTATGAAAATTACCTAGACCATGATGAATATTTATAAATGGTAGTTATTTTAAACTAAGCCCTCATTTGGTGTCTACTATGTTTGGGGTCCTGTGGTAGTTGTTACAGGGAGCAGTAGATTTACAGTGTGGCTGATGGACATCTTGAATAATGAAGAAGGAAGTCTCATATGCTTGTCTTGTGGTGCTAACAGCTGTCACAAATATATAATACCTCTAAACTGGTTTGAGGATAAAGTAATTAATTGCCTCTAAGCATTTACTACTTTAAAAACATTTTTTTAATGTTTGTTTAATTTTGAGAGAGACGGAGACAGAATACAAGTGGGTTAGGGACAGAAAGAGAGGGAGACACAGAATCCGAAACAGGCTCCAGGCTCCGAGCTGTCAGCACAGAGCCTGATGCGGGGCTCAAACTTACAAGCTGTGAGATCATGACCTGAGCTGAAGTCGGACACTCAACCGACTGAGCCACCCAGGTGCCCTGTATTTACTACTTTCAATAGTTATCAAATGGCTTATTCTGACACTGAGCCCATATGTTATACATGGGCATGAAAATTATTTTCTTCCAAATCACTTTTCATCTGGTTGATATGTAAAATATATTTTTGACTTTTCCACTAGTAGGTACAGTATAGACATAGATATAGACATCAAGATCCACTTCGCTGACCAGCCAGCCACCCAGCCACCCATCTATCCATATCTGTCTGTCTATCTGTTCAAATTTCACCAGCTTTAAATACAGTGCCATGTGCCCTAACATGTTCTGCAAAATAGACTCTGTGAAAGGAAGTGCCCTTTTAAGGCTGGTAATACATATTTCAAATATTTTTCCATAAACGCTTCTGGAAGATCAAAATAATATGTGAACATCCATATGGAATTATATTTGATTCAATTTTACTAAGCAGTGATAGGCTGATGAACCTGGAAGGGAATTGGTGCAGTCATCCAGAAGGAAGAAGAAAGGAATGTAGTCTTTACTCAGAAAAAAAATCATAGTTATATAGATTTGAGTTTTCTAAAAGGACAGGAAACTGACACGAAGAAATAAATGCCATCTATAAAGCACTGGGGATGCACTTTCAGCACCATTGACTAACATGGCCAAAAATGACAGAGATGCCTTTGTCATATAATAAAATTTTATACAGACATTGCTTACTATTTGATAATGTTGCCTCTGAACTTTCAGGTCAATAATACAAATTATATTAAGATTTCTTTTAAGTATAAAATTCCATCAAAATATCATGAAATTATATCATATAAAAAATCAACAACAAATAGCACACTAGGGGAAAGAGCAACATTTAAATAAAATACCCTCAAATTTCCCTGAACTCAAGTGATAGTTTCTATTTTATCATATTTTTATAGTTTCCTTGATAGAAAAGTGAGATCAGGAGCAAAACCCTTATTTTAGAATGTGTGGTCACTGGACAGTATTTTTCTCTTCAGATAAGGTTATCTCCTGACTTTTGAAAGATTATTTTGACCATCATTTTGCTGTTCTCCTATAAATCTTACTTTCATCCTGAAATGAGACCAATTCCAGTATGGAGACCTCGGTTACAAATTATCCATGGCCAAAATCATTATCCTGAGAAAACGAAGCTCAAAGTAGTGTTTCTGAATTATGGTATGAAGAAAGTCATTGAAAGGCTTTGTTCTTTACGTTTCTATTATCTTAAATCTTGATTTACCCAACTATTCCATTCATGAACAATACAGTATGATACAAAAGCTAAAGGCACAATGTTATTTTTAATTTTTAGTTGTTACTTCTTTTATTTTTGTAGGAAAGTAGAACCCAGGCAATACAGATAAAACTATGTGTGTTACAGATTAAAAGATAGATCAAAATATACTCTTTGTAGAAGAGAAAAACATACTTTAAAAAGAAAATGTGGACAAATATTTTTTGATAATAATATTTGAATGAGTGAATAAATAAATCTATTAACTACCTATCAAGTGCATTGCACATGTATGGTATGAAAAGCTCAGTGCTAGTTGCTGTGAAGGGAGACAAAGATGCATATATTGTAAAAACCACTGGGAAATAAAATCTAATTAACACTCTTTGAACAAATGAGTAATATTTAGAATCTTCCCATTGCAAAATTACAGAATTTCCATAGCAGCTTTTTCCTTTTAGCTTGCCTAATACCATACACATTTTATTTGCGCATGTACTATGAAGTAATCATCTTAACCGACAAGTTTTCAAATTGTTTCTTTTCTATTCCTATTTGCTAATAATCCTCTTCCTCATTAACTAGTTATATTATATGTTAGTTATCATATATAAAATGATTATATATGACAGCAACTAAAAGGAGGAGAAATTAAGAAGTAGATATGTATGTTTGTATATATACATAATATATTATATATATATATAATATTTGAGCTATTCTATCCTAATGCTTCATTATTATTCCAACAATTCCCTTTCAATTATTGCAGTATGCTTTTAAAAAATAGTCATGTTATCTGACCTCGAATACCTTTCTTTTTCAGATTTTTTTTGCATTTTGCTTGTTTAGTCTTTCAGTGCACTTTAGGACCCACTCCCTCCCCCCACCCATTTGTTTAGGGTATTTATTGTAATAACATTATATTATTTGTTTCCCTGATCACTAATATGCCATAGTTGTACACTTAGTGTTTTAACATATCTTTTAACTATATTTAAAAATTTTTTTCATGTAAGTCACGTACTTTCCTTGTGAAGGTTTTCATAAAACTACGTAGAGATTTAAAAGTATATATTTTGGGGCACCTGGGTGGCTCAGTCAGTTAAGTAACTGACTTTGGCTCAGGTCATGATCTCACGATTCGTGAGTTCAAGTCCCGTGTAGGGCTCTGTGCCAACAGTTCAGAGCCTGGAATCTACTTTGGATTCTGTGTGTCCCTCTCTCTCTGCCCCTCTCCCACTCATACACTCTCTCCCTTTCTCTCTCAAAAAATAAATAAACATTACAATTTTTTTAAACAAAGAAAAAATTATATTTGAAATGAATTAACTTTAGTCTTTTTTCTGGCAGTTTATACTTGATCATAACAATTTTCCTTGGGTGTCTATTAAGAACTGGGCACTACAGCAGTGCTGACAAAATATGAGAATGCTCTTGGACTGTAAATATACAAGAGGGAGAACTATGGAATTTGGAGTCACCAGACTTTATTCAGGAGGTCCTTGAAGAATGAGTAGCTTTTAAGGAGGAAGGTAGAAGGGGCTTGGTGTATTGGCATACAAGGAAAGAGGGAAATCTGAAAGCCCACAGGTAGGCCCCTGGTCAGTGCTGCCTTAATTAGAGAAATGGCAGGTGATCCTTGAAGGCTTAAGGAGAACATACATCCCTTCGCTCTATCCCCACCTGAACCACTCTTAGGAAAAGTACTTTAGTTTTATTTTTCCTCAAAGGTGTTTAAAATGTTATGATGTAAAGTAAGAAAATTTGGTAAAAGTCCTCTTTTGTCTCTATTAGATTGCAACCAGAAAAAAAGAAGGAAATAATAAATTAGTGACATATTCAGAATCTAAAATGACTCTGAAATAAAAGGTTCAAAGATCACATAATGTCTTATATTTAAGTGTCAACCCTTCTTGTTTAAGAACTTGTATGAACTAATTTGGACAACAGAGTAAAATAAACATGCAATTTGTCAGACACTATGGATTTATAAAATCATAGGATTAAGTCTTTAACCTTTATTCATAAAGGATTAGTTGGAATACATTTTAAAAATTTATTTTAAGGAGATATTTTCAGAATTAAATAGTTTACAATGGCCTAGACTAAAGGAATTCACCTAAGGTTCAATTTAGGGCTAGTTTCTATCATTTACCCATGAAAATTGACTTCTAAACAACATATATTATTTCATTCTTGAATTAGTTACAGAAAAGATCTAATATCCACAATTTGTGTATCTTCAATTGCATCATAATATATTCATAATATATTCAAAATAGTGAGCACAAATAATACATCCAGATAGAGTTCTCACTTTGGGAGGTACAGAGAAATTAGTAAATTAATGTAGAGGTTGATTAGTGAAAGATACCCTATTGCCCTGAATGACTTTACCTGGTAAGCCGTTTATATATAGTAACTAATTTATAGACTGGGAAAAGCTTATCACTTGTCTACTCTCTCTTCCTCCTAATATGTTGTTCAAAAAGCCTTTTAAAACGGTGTAATAACTTGCAGGCATAGACATGTTTCCATAATAATCCAGATAATCAATTAAAAGGAAATGAATTCAGAATTTTATAGCATGTGAAAAGGCCAAGTTTTATTTAATTGTTATAATATGACAAGGAGAACTAAGAATCAAAGGCATAAAAAAATTTTATATGCAACATTTCTATCCCTTTTTAATTCCTCTTCTAGAATTATCAAGGGACTATTTGATTGGCAGAATGAGAGTATAATTCTAAATTAAAGCTTGTAAAAATCTAGTCTGCAGACTCTTGAGGTCCCTGGGACCCTTTCAGGTGGTCAATGAATTCAAAACCATTTTTATGATGATAATAATAATAGGTTACTTGCTTTTTCACTGAGTTGGTATTGTGCACCAAATGTGCGCAAACAACAGTGAGTAAGCTTCTGGTGACTTAAGACAGTGGCACTAAACTGTAGTAGTAGTCATTACATTTTTCACTTCCACTCAGTTACACTAATGAAAAAAGGCCAGTTTCACTTAAGAATTTCCTTGATTAGGGGCGCTTGGGAGGCTCAGTCGGTCAAGCATCCGACTTCGGCTCAGGTCATGATCTCGTGGTCCTTGGGTCTGAACGCCTCACAGGGCTCTGTGCTCAGAGAGCACAGCTCAGAGCCTGGAGCCTGCTTGGGATTCTGTGTCTCCCTCTCTGCCCCTCCCCTGCTTGCACTCTGTCTCAAAAATAAACGTTAAAAAAAATAATAATAAAAAAAGAGAATTTCCTTGATTAAACAGTTAAAGTTATTAGTTTTAATAAATCTTGTCCCTTGAGTACATGTCTTTTTTTTAAAAATTAACATTTATTTTTGAGAAAGAGAAAGAGCGCAAGAGAGAGCTGGGGAGGGGCAGAGAGAGGAGATAGAGAATCCAAGGCTGGCTCTGAGCTGATAGCAGAGAGCCCCATGTGGTGATGCTTGAACTCAAACTGTGAGATCACGACCTGAGGGGAAGTTGGATGCTTAACAGACTGAGCCACGAAGGCTCCCCTGAGTACATGTCTTTTTAAATATTCTGTGAAAGAAAAACAAAATGGGAATATGCATAAAATACTTCTGTGTACTGAAATAGTACGGTTGTTTCAACAGAAGCACTACAGTAGTCCACCCAATCCAAGGTTTGCTTTCCACAATTTCAGTTACCTATGGTCACTCATGGTCTGAAAGCAGATGATCATCTTTCAGTATGTCAGAAGGTCAATGGTAGCCTAACACTATGTCACAATACCTATGTCATTCACTGCATTTCATCTCATTAGGTAGGCATTTTTTCATCTCATATCATCACAATAAGGGTGAGTATAGTGCCATGAGATATTTTGAGAGAGATAAGACATTTACATAAGTTTTGTTAGAGTATATTGTTAAACTTATTCTATTTTATTATTAGTTATTAATTATTAATTATTATTATTAGTTATTTATTAATAGTTATTGTTGCTAATCTCTTAGTATGCTTAACTTATGAATTAAACTTTATCATAGGTATGTACGTACAGAAAATAACCCATGGAGGGAATAGGGTTCAGTATTGTCCCTGATTTCAGGCATGTGCTGGGAATCCCGGAATCTTGGAACACATCCCCTGTGGATAAGGGAGGACTACTGCATTAGGACTGTTTGAGTTGCAAGCCAACTTTATGGTAAGATCAGTGGTGATATTAATCAATATGATTTGATTTTTAAATATTGTATAATGAAATGTGTCAACATTTGGAAGGTTTGAAGTGAACTAATATTTTCCAAAAGACTAACAGTTTTTCAAAAACATGTGTAGGTAAAAGATCTACTCAAAGTGCAAAGAAACCCAATGGATTTTAATATAACAATGCACAAAAAGTCCACCAATATTGTTTCAAATTCCTTATTGAAATTATCATTTAAAAAACCACATTTGTCTAATTTTGAAGTTGTATCAAAGAATAATATGCATCATTATCTGAAAAGGCTATTAAAATACTCCCTTTTCCAACTACACATTTGTGAAAGTCTAGATTTTCTTGATGTACTTCAAAATCACAATAGATTGAGTGCAGAAGCAGATATGAGCATTCAGCTATCTTCTCTTAAGCCATATATTATAGGATTTGAAAAAAATATAAAGTAATGCCATTTTTTTCATGAGGTAACTACAGTTATTTCTAAAAAATTAATGTTCACATATAGTGGGTTCCTTATTGTTATTTTTTAGTTAATTGTTAAATGTTTTAAGTTTCTCAGTTTCAGTTTCTAATATGATAATATTGATAGATACAACTTATATAAACAAGAACTCTTTGGGGTCTTAAGTTATTTTTAAGAGCGTAAATGGTTTCTAAGGCCAACAAAATTTGAGAAACAAAATTTAAACAAATACTTTAAATATTTAGAATTAGATTTTACTATTACCTAAGAGATGAAAGGTAAAGAAATAGTTATAGCACAATTTTTCTTTCTTTTTTTTTTTTTTTTTTTTGGATAAAAAGACTGTTCTTCCTTTAAAGCTCACATTCAAATGAGCATAATGAGTTTTGTGTAAATTATTTGGAATTTCAACCCCCACACTTACATACTATATAAACTTGACCAGGCTGCTTACTCTCTCATTGACAACTTTCTCATCTGTAAAATGAGAATAATAATAATAATAACAATAATAATGTCTATCTCAACAGTTGTGAGGTTTAAATGAGATAGTCCAAGTAGTTGAACACAATGCCTGTGACTGAACAAGTACTTGTTGTGTTGTTATATATATATTTTTTTAATTAAAAAAAATTTTTTTTAACGTTTATTTATTTTTGAGACAGGGAGAGACAGAGCATGAACAGGGGAGGGTCAGATAGGGAGACACAGAATATGAAGCAGGCTCCAGGCTCTGAGCTGTCAGCACAGAGCCCGACGCGGGGCTAGAACTCATGGACTGCAAGATCATGACCTGAGCCGAAGTCGGCCGCCTAACCGACTGAGCCACCCAGGCGCCCCATTGTGTTGTTATATTTTGAGGTTAACTTCCTCCTTGATTTCATAGTAACAAAATGTGAACAATACTTTGCATATCTTTTGAAGTTTTTAAAAAATTTTTAATTTAATTTTTACATAAGAGAGAGAAAGAGAGAAAGTGTGTGTGCGAGTGAGGGAGTGGGCAGAGAGAGAGAGAGAGAGAAAATCTTAAGCAGGTTCCATGCTCAGTGTGGAGCCCGACATAGGGCAGATCCCAGAATCCTGGGACCATGACCTGAGCTGAAATGCAGAGTTGGGCATGCAACCGACTGAGTCACCCAAGCTCCTCTCTTTTGAAGTTTTTAGGTATCTAAATAAGCATATTGGACAACATAATCCAAATATTCTATTACTATTGCTTCATCGATTTGTAGAGAAAAATAGTTAAAGGGAAATTTGATTGGCTTTTACTAAGGTTGGCAAATAATCTTTTTTCCTGCCTTTGAGAAAGACTGTTTTCTGAACATCGTCAATGTTTTAGTCTTATGATTTAAAATAATTTTTGTGCTGCATCCTTAAAAATTTTTTTTTAATGTTTATTTATATTTTGAGAGAGACAGAGACAGAGACAGAATGTGAGCCGGGGAGGGCAGAGAGAGAGGGAGACACAGAATCCGAAGCAGGTTCTGAGCCCAAGTCAGACGCTTAACTGACTGAGCCACCCAGGTGTCCCCGTGCTGCATCCTTTTTATTAAATCAGCCCAGCAGAAGGATTAGTATCTTCTGATATATTGGTTTATGCTTTGGTGTAATTGAAGGAAAAGTGTTAAGACATTGAATAACCTGCCTTTTGACACAAGTCAATAAATAAATATTCTAACATAAAGAGAAGGGAATTAGCTCTCTTTGGGAGTAGGCTGTGTTACAGGAGATACTATGCAGTTACTTGCAATCTTCTTACATCCTTCAAAAGAAGAATTTATGAGAATGAGTTAGGTAGAAGTGAAAGTTGAACCATATAAGGTGCAATTTTTATAATCCTAGGATTATTCGGTATATATGTGAGGTTGAGAAAGTTTATCATATATCTCTGAATAATCACAAATCATAACTGAGAAGTAGACAGAAAGCTAAACTCAAGTCCCTTTCTACATTCACATAGTCTTATAAATGTAAATATTTAGCTTAAATCATTGAATAGCATATGCTTCTTTCCATTTAAAAAAATATTTATTTATTTTTGAGAGAGAGGGACAGTGGGCAGGGGAGGGGCAGAGAGAGAGATTGAGAGAAAATCTCAAGCATGCTCCTCACTGTCAGCACAGAGCCCAAAGTGGAGCTCAATCCACGAACCATGAGATCATGATCTGAGCTGAAGTTGGACGCCTAATCTACTGAGCCGCCCAGGCACCCCTGAATAGCATGTTTACAACAGTATTAGTGAGATATGCTGCCATATTTCCCTCTTCTAAATTTTTATATTTTTACTGAAAAGAAAAAAAAGAAACAAAAATCAAACCTTTTTAGCTCTAAGAAGTTGTAAAAGTAACAAGAGAGTTAGTTACGATTTTTCAGTTCCTTTTTGGCATTAAGAAAATTAGACAGCTTTTCTAGGGGTGCTTGTGTGGCTCAGTAGGTTGAACGTCTTACTTTGGCTCAGGTCAAGGTCACACTTACAGTTTGTGTGTTCAAGCCCTGCATCAGGCTTGTCTTGTCTGTGCTGACAGCTCAGAGCCTGGAGCCTGCTTCAGATTCTGTGTCTCCCTCTCTCTCTGTCCCTTGCCCCACTCACACTCTGTCTCTCTCTGTCTCTCGAAAATAAATAAACATTAAAAAAAGAAAAGAAAATCAGACAGCTTTTCTAAATGCCTTTAAAAAAGAAAAAAACCAACACAGTCATTGATTCACTTCCCTAACAAGCTTTCAGTTTACTGGAAAGATACAGAACAAACATGATGAGCTCAGCAGATTTTAAAATCCTAAGCCTATTTTCTAATTGTACAAGCTATATGTCTTTTATCATTTAAAATGAATGACAAAAAAGCCTATATAAAATAAGGCATAGAAAGGGAAGCTTTTTGTGTTTTGCGTACCAATATCTACCAAATCTAGGAAGACACTGTCAGAAAAATAAGGGAAAATGGATCCAGAATTTCCCACATTTGAAGTGTAATGTACATACCTTGAAAGAAGAAAAAGCTAAAAGAAATGACTTTAATTGTGTAATTTGTATCATAAGGCTTACAATTCTCTTAGTGTCTCATACCACAGACCCTGTTACACCTTAGCAGAAGAGTCCAAACGGTGATATTTACATGTTTTGAGCTAAGAGATCACCAATTTTATACACTGCAAGTAAGCATGAACTTTCAAAAGTCCATGATGCGTATAACTTACATAAGCCAATAATTTAAGACTTTTGTCTCTTCAAAATGTTGCTTAACAGTCAAGCTAATTGTGCATGTTGAAATTGATGGGCAAGTGCACGTCATAATTTTAAAATAGCTTTGTGACTTAACTGATCATTTTTGTTTCTTTTTGTGAAATTTTTAGTCTGAAAATTTCTTTCTGTGAAAATTTCAGTCTGACTGAAAACCCAGCACTAGTGCTTATTCTAACCTGCCAGCCCACAGATTTTGGCGTTACGATGAAATATGTTATAAGACCTTGCTTCTGGCTTTATATTTAGCTTATTTTATTTCGTTGGCTTAAGTGACTACATTAGTTGTTAACAATGAAACTTAACTCATATCGGGTGAGGGTGAGCTGGGGACTACATCTGGGACCTGTTACAACCTGATGCTGCATGGGTTTATTTCAACAAGGAGACACATTTAAACTCCAGCTCTGATTCAGAAATGATTCTGAATTCAGTTATTCTGTAGCATTGGGACCTTGTCCATGTATCAGTTATTACAAATCTTCCTCCCACATCTTGTCTTCCCAATTGGAAATAAGCAAACTTTGTTTTTATCAGTCTCTAAGTATTTAAATTTGCATATGGCACCCAAAAAGCATTTTGCTTTGCATTTGCAAACTTCGGCTTCATTAAAAAAAATTTTTTTTTCAAATCATGTGTCTTGTGAAGAATTACATGGAGAACATTTTGTTGTTAATAGTCATTTAAATTATTTACTGGCTTTTTTTCATTTCCCTGGAAAACACTGAGAACGTTCTCACAATGTGTCTGGCTTCTCTTGGAAAATCATGTTGGAATGTGAATCCAAAGCATCAGAATTTGTGAAAGCAGAGTGTTTTCCCAAAAGTGTCAAGCAGCCAAATGGTACCAGTTTCAAGAATGATGCCAGAGTCTTTTTCAGAAAGACGGTTTTTGTTTAAATCCCTGCTTTTTGTCTAGTATCTGTAGTTGGTCTATTTGTCCCAAAGACAAAGGTCCAGAAGCACCTGAAACGTCTTTTACTTCCTTTGGAAAGTCACCTGACATTTTGCTGTAATATTTTAATTGTATTATATTATTTATTTATCTTATTAAATCTCTTGTTGATCAGACATAATTGAGGGAAGATTCATATTTTATAAAATAGTACATATATTTTAGACGAATAATATCTTTTTACTCAATATCTTTTATATTGATGTGTAAACACAAATGTAAGATATCAAAGACTAGGTTTAGGTTGATTATTATTTATCATTTTTCATTCATTCATATATATATTTATTAAGCATATACAAGGTAGTTGCTAGATTTTATGAAGGAGCGTAAAGATGAATCAGACATAAATCTAATTTCATTCCCCTCTATTAAAAAGGTAATATTAAATAGATAGCTAAATAAGAGAGGGAGGAAGGAGGAAGGGTGGATGTGTGAAGGAGAGAGAGAATAGCAGTGATAAAAACCAATGTGGCAAAATGTTAACAATTGGTGAATTCTGGACAATGAGTATAAAGGAGTTCTTTGCACAATTCTTATAACTTTTCTGTATGTTAGATATTATTTTAAAAGAGAAATTTATTAAGTGTCTATTCTGGAAAAAAAAGTAGATGAAATATCTAAGGGACTGAGGTTTGGGATGTCTAGAGTCCTCCTCAATGATGGGAATTGCATCTCAAATCTTTTTTACCTCCCTACTGTTTCTAAAATCATTCTTTCAACTTGGGAGACGCTCAATAAATGTATAAACAGTGAGTACTTACTTTTTTATTTGAAATCTTAATTTTCAGGCCAAATTTCTTCAGATCAAGCCATTAAACTATTGTAAATGCACATACAATACACAAGAGAAAACATGCTAGAGACAACTTTGAGGCTGGAGCTTAATCTTTCTCATCTTTATACATCCAGTGGAGACCCTGTGTGTAGTAAGTGCTCAATTCCTATTTGTTGGCTGTATGAATGAATAAACACAGACTGAAACACTTTTGCGCCAAAGATCTTCAAATTGATTTCTCTTATTTTGCTTCTCACACCAAGGCTACACTGACCTTCGTGAGGTTGAGTTAGCCCAGAGTGTTCAATCTGACACATAGGATTCTTTACGACAGCTTTTCTAATTAGAACTGCAATGTGCAAACAATATTTAGGAAAAGGTGTACAAGGATTTGTCAACAGGAGAGTAGATTTAAAATCTGGAGAATATTAATGGTCAGCTAATATATTTGGCATGTGGTTAAATAAAATGTTTTATTGTGTCTCTTTAAAATCAAAAGCCCTATATTATGTATATGCTTTTCAAATGACATTTGAATAAAAATGTAAAAGGCATCTAAAGAGATGAAGGGCACTTCTGGAGTTAGAGCTCTCAGGTTTGATAATAACATTTTGAGTAATCTAAATGCATACCTATTATCACTTAAGTGAGCACTGATGCTGCCAATGGATCTTATACAAATATTCAGATTTTTGTTTTCCTCGTCATTCTGAAGGTTATCTCCCTGGTCGCTCTGAAAATCAGGTGACAACCATTTCCCATGATGCTTTAAGGGCTGTCAAACTGTCCATCAAGCTGTCACCTGACCAATCGTTCCCATGGTTCTTTTAGACTTCCAGTATGATAAATTGAAAGGCACTATTATCTGTCTGTTGTGAAGAGGAACTGTTTGGGCTTTGATAAGATATCACTACTCCCAGGTGAGAGGCGGCTGACAGCACATCAAGGCAAAACAACACGTAGAAACACCGAACAGGGGAGCACAGGTTTACAAACATCTGTTGTCATTTATTACTTTTCTTTGGGCTTAAGTTTCTGACTCATCCTTAGATAATTCAAGAACAGATATTTTGCTTTCTAGCTTGCAAGCAACAATTGCTGCTCTTTTCATCTTGGGAGAAAAACCTAGAAATTGAAAACACAACCGCCTTTTTCATGCATGGCACACAAGTGTTCTGCCTCGTAACCGACAAGTTCTGTGATGTCATCATTTGCCTTTTTAGAAACGTATTTGAGAATAAGTATATTTAACTATGATAAATAGTTGGGTGTGGGGGGCCAAATAATAAAATTAATTACCTATGTCTTAGAGGTTATTATCAACTTACCAATAGACAAACAATATGAACTAGTTTAAGTGTTTGCACATATTGGTTAATTTATATTTTAGTATTGATGATGAGGTTAGTAAGTCCAACATTTCATGAGAAATAAAGTTTGTGATTTATTATGACAAGCCTCACTTTTTAATTGTTCTGAATTGTGCTAACATAAACCTCAAAACTTGAATTTATACACAAGAGACATGAATAGAGGAAAAGACATTGCCCTCAATGGATCAATGGTGTAGTCAGGATTGGGATAAAGAAAACTGTTTGTAAAGGTTGCGGGGGGAGGTTGTGAGGTAAAGCCTTTCTGAGGAAATCTTTCTGAGAAGTGGGAATAATTTATTAGAGCTAAAGAAACAGTTTTACATTTAGGATTTAATCTTTGGACTTAAATATCCAAGTAAGTGTCAACAGAAACTTATTAAAAGGTATTAAAAGCTGGATACTTGAATCCTTACTACATGTAAATGTAATTTTATTCTTTTGAAGTTACTCTCTTTTTCGTGATTTGTCTTTTTTCTTTTCCTTCCCTTTGACTTTAATGATACATGATGACAGGTTTCTTATGTGCCCTGTGCCCTTACATACTATCATTATATGAGTACCTGAACATACCCTTTGGAGACCACTCAGGGAAAAACAATCTGTTGTTATTTATTGTGGAATAAAAGTACTGTAGTTGGTTGCTAACATCACCACCTTGTGTACAAATATTTTTTTGCACGCAGTTTCCTAATGTCATTAAGCAGTATTGTAATTTCATTACATAGTAATGTAGCACTTCGATTAGAGACAACATTTAAACTATTTTGTAATTCAAAATCTGAAAAAATAAACTATGGTTTATTTTTAGTCCTTTGTAACTATTTAACCACCTTACACTCTTCTTCACTCATGCAAGAAGCAAAAATGCCCCCAGAGTCCTCAAGGACAGAATTTGTCAAAATGCTCTCTAAAACAATGGCCAAGGAATTCAGAGTAAAAAGGAAAAGAAAGAATTAAATTTCCTGAATATTCATAATAATACCAACAGTATGTGCATTCAGTGCCTACAGTCTCTATTGGTGAAACTCCAATTTCAACTTTTTTCCCTAAGCATTCTTAGCTCACCCAGTAGGCTAATATTGGAAATTATTACTTACTTGAAAGTATCACTTTGGTCTCTATCCAAAGACGAGGGGAACCTTTTCATGAGGTTCTGAATATCAAAATTCTTTTTCTAGTGGCTTCTGGTGTGTGAGAATCCCATAGCAAGTTTTACAATTTTCAACAGTCCTTGGAGATCAATGAAGTAAGCTGATTGGACTCCATTACTTTTCCAAAAGGACATACCTTTTGGTCTAATGAAGGAGGTAGTGGCTGGAGAGGAAAAGACCAGAATATTCAATAAATTCTGTGTAGGTCTCAAAGGAGACAAACAAACAATGCTCCTTGTTAGTCTCTCTCTCTCACAACAAGAATTCTGATAGATTTCTAGAAAAAACTATTTCAATTTGGATTTTAGTGTTACTTCTTTCATAATTTCTCATTCCCTCTTTCGGTATCTTTAAGTGATCTTATAATGTATTACCTCACACAGTAGCTAAATAACAGTTGTTATAAATGGTTGAAAGTAGAATCCAGTGCTTCTTTCACTTCTAGAGTTTTCCTACATAGTTTGATTATATGGTAAAAACTTTAAAATGTTCCTAAAGATCCTAGGCAAAATATAACAATCTAAATTTGGTGTGTGTGTGTGTGTGTGTGTGTGTGTGTGTCTGCCTGTCTGTGAGAAACTTGGGTATTTTTAAATGGAAGTTCAGGGGCGCCTGGGTGGCTCGGTCGGTTAAGCGTCTGATCTCGCGATCCGTGAGTTCAGGATCAGGTCATGATCTCGCATTCCATGAGTTCGAGCCCCGCGTCGGGCTCTGGGCTGATGGCTCAGAGCCTGGAGCCTGCTTCTGATTCTGTGTCTCCCTCTCTCTCTGACCCTCCCCTGTTCATGCTCTGTGTCTCTCTGTCTCAAAAATAAATAAACTTAAAAAAAAATTTAAATGGAAGTTGACTTGACAAGCCTAAGAAATCCTGCTACATTAATGGTTTAATTTTCTTCTAATTTTGACTTTAACCGGATTTTCTAACAAGAGACTAAGAAAATCTTGGAAACATAGGTAGCTTTGGCCAGATGAATTCGGGGGTATTTTTACAATGATAATTTTTCTTGTAAATTTAGCAGCAAAGTCACAAAGTAAGTCTAGATTTCAGTACCTCTTACTTGAATTCTAAAACTTCTGGTCAAATCTTTTAGCTCTGGTTTCTGACTAATATTACATGGGAGGGTTATGAAGAGGAGATGGATTGTCTCAAGATTATTTTTCATGATGTTTTCTAAATTGTAATCATATTAACGTTATATTCATTGATAATCTCATTTACAAAGTTCAAAAATGATTTCTTTTGTGTCAACAACTATACTATGAGGTAGGTAGGGAAGGCACCCAGTTTCACAGATGAAACTCTTCTTCACTGAGTTGTGAATCTCTCTTCACAGAGAGATTGAAGAGTAGAGGCATGACAGGGAAATGCTCAAAATCATATAGCTGTTAGTAGCAGACCCAGTGAAGGACTCAAGTTTTCGGATTCTTAGTTCGATGTTATAGTCCACCCTCACACCGCTCTTGTCTTTGGAGACAAGAATAGCACTTTAAAAATACAGCTTTTAGAAGTGAAGGCCATTTTGGTAGATGTTTCCTCATGTTTGGTAGAGGTTTCTTCCTGTAGAATTCTGTGCTGAACAGTCACCCGGTGCAGTGCTGTCAAACGCGAAGTAGGGTTATTGCTGACTCCTTATGTTTTCAGAATGAAACACAGTCATTACAGTAGGCTGCTTTATTTAGCTTTGACAAGCAGTAAATGGGTACATATTTATATGCATGGTAAGTATGTAGAACTTGTGAGATATCTAATGATTTTAAAAAGCACAAAATAAAGTTGTTAAAAATGTGCCTAAAAGGAATGAAAATCCATAGGCACTTTCTGATTTTACTTAATATTAAACAAATGTTTCAAGCATTGGTGTTTAAAAGAGGCCAACCACTAATGGTCTTTAAAGGGAGAAAATGAACTTGCAAAAGCTTCAGATGTTTGGATGTTTTCCCTTTATGTTGTATCTACTTAGGTCAAGCAGTGTGAATTGAATGAAATCGAACTGAATAAAACTCTAATGTAAAACTGAGATTCATTAAACCCTTCACCTTTTTTGACCAGTTACTTGTATTTGTGAAAAGCTGCAACAGAAATGAAAAATAATGTTTTCCTATTCTAACAAAAGTGATATTTTGAGACTACAAAATAGGATAAAATAGCATGTATATTATTAAAATCTCATTTTAATTTTTTTTAATGTACACAGAATAAACTAATAGTACTTGTGGAAATCATTTAACAATTTCTCACTTTCCCCAAAAGATTCAGTTAATGAAACAGACTTCTGTAGGACGAAATACAGCTAAGTGCTCTCTTTGGCAAATGCTCCAACTTACTTCTATGCTTGAATTGACTACACCTATCACTACCTGGAAAAGAAAGAAGTAAACAGTGGAATGTGATCTAAGCTAACTTTATATCCCAAACTCAAAATCATAACGATAAAGTTCTTTACAATGAGGAACTTTGTGAACTGAAGGAAGGGGCTATAATTTCTTCCCATGCCATCCAGCTCAAGAAATGAAGGGAGAAAATCATTCTCTGTTAGCCTCCCGTGTAAAATTTCTTTTCTTATCATCCCATCTCGTCATATCTTTCTGCAGTTTGAATTACCCTCTTTTCCACAGACTGGTAAGGCAGTGAAAGGATGTTTGTTCTGCTAATTAACTTTATTACCCTGATAACTCCCTGCAGCCTTTTACGAAAACAATTACCGTTACTCCTTTTTTCCCCCACTGGCAAAAAAAAAAAAAAAAAAAAAAAAAAAAAAAAAAAAAAAAAAAAAAAAGGAAAAGAAAAAAAAAAAGACTATTAATTAGAAACGAGGCCCAGGTCCCTGCCATGTTATCCTGCCACGTTCCCAGGCCCTCGAGCAGGATAGCATTACATTGTCAGTAGTAATTTAGCTCTCATCTGTCTCTGCTAATTATTGTCACATTCATCAAATTCATCAACAAAAGTGCTCTCAGAAGGATTGCATATTTGCAGTTAATACAGCATAAACTGGTATTACCCATCACCACATTTGTGATGATGAGAGGGACACAACTTATTCATCCCTAATTAGAGCAAGCTGGGTAATTAATTATGCATTCCGCCTTATTACTTCTGAGTTCCCAGATATTGTTTGTCTAAAAAGGGGGAGAAAGCAGGAGAGAGAAGCCTGAAAATGCAAAAAAAAAAAAAAAAGGGTGATGTGTTTTGTCACATGCGCTATGCCATAATTCCCACCTGACAAACTAGCTGAATCAGTGGAAAATTGCGACTTGTCAGCAGCAGAATAAACTGCCGTAATAGCTGATTAATGATCAGCACCTGTGACAGGTGCTGTACGGGACTGTAAACTTGGTTTGATTAACAGTCACTGGACGAATAAATATTAGTGACAGTCAGCGGAGAGCAAGTTTGCTTGTTTTCTTCCCTGTTAACAAATCGCACACATTAAAGTTATTGATATTTCTGTCTGAGACACTCTATTTTTTTGTAGTTATCTGGCAACATTGGCAGTGAGTTATAATAGATTGTTTCTGTTCTGCTATTTTATTTCAGAACCTAAAATTGTATTTTGACAAAATGACCTGTAGGGGTTTAAATTTACCAGGTGTAGAAGAAAAGACTAAAAAGTGACAGGATTCACACTTGCTTTAATTTATGCTCACCTGCTAGTAATCTCTGTGTGTGTACATATACACATACATACATATATTCATTGTATCCATTTACATGTATGTACAATCACTATTAAGGAATGTTCATAGTAAAAAAACCACATACATACTTTTAGGGTATGTGATGTTCACTTATTTAAAAAAATGTTTTTAATTGTCTTTTTTTTCAGAGCTGAATATTTTTCTGAAACACTGGCAGCGTGATTTCTCCCAACCATGTGTCTCCATCCCAAACTGAAAAGACCATCTTCCTGAGGCAGCTATTCAAAACTGCGGCCAGCTTGACTGCTTTTCTTGAATTGATGAGTTACGAACAGATTGGTCAGAAAGCGATACCTGTTTGAGCTGACTGATTATTAACCAAGAGTCAAATTATGTGCCTAGACAAAGTGTGAGTTATGGGAAGAACCCAGGCTCTCTCTCTCTCCTTTAGGTCATAGTAAAGGGAACCATTGACTTCACTGTACTTTTGGATTATGCAGGGAATGGTCAGGGTTGTTTTGGAATCCCAAAGATCTACTTTCAAACTTTGGTCCTACTGAGGTAGCTGTGTGAGTTTGGGTAAGTTATTTAACCTAATTTTTCAGCTTCTCAATGTAAAATGGGAGCATTTCCAGTCTATATAATAGTGTTATTGTGGGGATTAAATGAGATAATGTAGGTAAAGCACCCTAGCACAGTGTCTAGCATGAAAGTGCTCAATAATTAACAATTATTATTAACACAACCGTTTAAAATTTGAATAGTCCAAGTACCTTCAGTTTGTTTCACATAAAAATGTTTTAAGAACAACTAATGATCCTTTTTTCCTTTGCACACTCCAAAATAAACAAAACAAAACTTAATGCTCATTTATCCCTCAGTGAGAACTGAGAAAAAATGAATAGTGTGCCTGGATAGTAGATATCCCAAGGTGCTACTTTGAGTTATTTAGCCGCTTCTCAGAGGCACAAAAGTCAGAATTGATGGGGCAGGGCAGAGGCTAGAAGAGGGTGGCCTATTTCCCTCCAAATCTCTGTAATAATGTCTTCAAAAACTTCTGGGGTGATGGTAGAGACAGATCTGTGTCATGTTTACTTAGAAGAATCTCATATTCTGTAGAACTGAAATGGTAAAGCACCAAGCACAAACAACAAAAATAAAAATAACATCAGAACAAATGCATTTTGGTAATTTAGTATGTATTTATTTTGATATTAGCCATCTAACAGAGAATGAAAGTGACAAAAGAACACAGAGAGACAGTATGATGCAATTATAGTTTTTGAAACAGTGTTGAGAAGTAATAAAACTGTCATATTTCGAGGACATTAGGGAGTATGTACTTATTAGATCCCATTCAATCAATATCTAAAGCCAATTTATTTAGGTTAAAAAAATAAAGGAGGCTTACAGTTTTAGTTGTATGTATACTACTCCTAAGAAAATGTTGGAAGTAGTTTTCACAAAGAGTCAGAATGATTCTTTTTTCTTTTTAAAAATTTTTCAATGTTTATTTACTTTTGAGGGACCAGGAGCAACAGAGAATGAGCAGGGGAGGGGCAGAGAGAGAGGGAGACAAAGAATCCAAAATAGGCTCCAGACTCTGAGCTGTCAGTGCAGAGTCAGATGTGGGACTCGAACCCACAAACTGTGAGATCATAATCTGAGCTGAAGTCAGACGCTTAACCGACTGAGCCACCCAGGTGCCCCAATTATTTCTTCTTTTAATAGTGTACCTAATTCACTTTTAAATTTTAAAAGGGTGTATTATAAAACTTTCAGAAAAAATAGCAATGTTTAATACTAAAGTGTATCACTCTTGTTTGGTCATCACCAAAAACAGTTTTGTTTTTTTTTTTTCAACCACCACACACTGGAATAATCTGGAAGAAATTTTTTTAAAATAAAGTTATCAAGAGGCACCTGGGTGACTCAGTCAGTTGAGCATCAGACGCTTGATTTCGGCTCAGGTCATGATCCTAGGGTCAAGGGATAGAGCCCTATGCTCAGTGTGGAGCCTGCTTGAGATTCTCTCTTTCCCCTTGCCCTCTGTCCCTCTTCCCCACTTGCACTCTCTCTCTCTCTCTCAAATAAAAAAAAAAATAATAAAAATAAATAAATAAATAAATAAATCAGGACTCTCCACCAGATTCTCATTTTATTGGTCTTAGGGAACCTGGTGGGCATTGGCATGTTCAAAAATTCCCCAGTTGATTCTGATATATATCCAGGATTTAGAACTGGAGATAAACACACACAGTTAAAAACTTATGTAGCAAGATTTAATGCATAAAGTAAAAATTCTTTCAGACTAAAAGAACTAATATTGTGAAGTGGATGTCTAGAAATTGAAGTGTATCACACGTGCGACCTTTAGTGTTATCTGAAGTTACTACTTAAAGAATCATGTTGGAAATACTTTTTAAAAGGTAATCCAATCAGAGAGAAAAAGATCTAAAAATTCAAATGGTAAGAATGATATTCTGAATTCACCAACTCACTTCATATCACTTATTAGAATTGCAGGGTCAATTGCCTTATCTCATTGGGAAAAAAAACAAAAAAACAAAAAACAAAAACAAAAACAAAAAAAAAACCATTGAAGGTGGCCAGACCATTTCTGTGGCTGACTGATGAACTAGATGGTGGCAGGGCTGACTGGTGATTGTGACATGCTTCCAAACAGATATCCTGCTACATAAATGGTGACAGAAAATCAAGAGACCAGAATATTCCTGCCATTTGGCACATATAAACATGGATTAAAAATCAGCTAATAGGCACTCTGTGTGCTTCTGTCTGTACTTTGTTATGTAAGCTTTGGACCATTCTTGTTGCATATGAGTGCATGGTTGTAGGACGGTTCATTGGTTTATCACTTCCTCGTTGCTTCTCATGGTCAGATCACCCAGGCAACCACATAAAATAAATTGGAAATGGCCTGTTTGACTAAAACACTGATATTCCAGATTATTAAACAGTTCCATTAGGGAGGTAGCTCATTCTGTGAACTTCTACATCCATGTTCTAGAATTCCTATGTTTCTATAAAGTCTTAATTAAAAATTTTAATTATTAAAGGAGTGAATTATATTTCATCAAGCTTGCTCAAAACAAAAAAAATAATGCATCTCTGGTAATTTAAAGAGGAAAGTCTTTACTAAATTAAAGTATAAAGTCTTACTTGGCACATGGGACTTTGGGGTGGGTCAACAGGGAATGCCTCACTTCAAAGAACAACTTGATCCTACTGAATTTTTCATAGTCCAGAACAAGGATAGGAAAACAATGGCCAGTGGGAAAATCTGGCCTGCCACCTATTTTTCTAAGGCCTTGCAAGCTAGGAATGCTTTTTACATTTTTAGGTGATTCAAAAACATTTAAAAAATATTTTGTGACATGAAAATTATACAAAATTCAAATTTCATTGTCCATACATAAAAGTTTTTGAAACATAGCCATGTTTACTTATTTTCATATTATCAATGGCTACTTTCTTATGAAAATGGCAGAGTTTAGTACTTGCAATAAAGACTGTACATTTTGCAAAACTAAAATATTTGCTATTTGTCCTTTCTAGAAAAAGTTTGCTTGTCCCTACTCTAGAGTAGTGCTTCTCAAATTTTAATTTGCATACAAATGTAGGATCTTGTTAAAATATAGATCTGATTCAGTAAGTCTACAGCATCTGAGATGTGATTCTGCATTTCTAATAGGCTACCTGGTGATGCTGATGGTTTGAGAACCATACTTGAGAAGCAAGGCTATAGAACATGACCTTCACTATACAGGCTCACAAGACTGATGTCAGTCTGATCAAGAGCCGATCTTTCAGGGATGGACTCATTAACCTAGTTCACAAGACTGATGCAGAAACCTGGAAATCTAATTTACTAGTCTGTAAGGAGAAATATGATAGGGACTGATCCAGAATCTTCTGTCCCTATAGACATGCTACCTGAGATGCTGAATTAGAACAGAAGTAAAAGAAGGGACAGGAAACAGAAGGAGATGGCTATGTGTTTAGATTATTCAACGATTTCAGACGAGTAGAGATTTGCTAGCTCACTGCTACTGGCACCAGAGTAATGGTTTTATTTTATTTATTTATTTATTTATTTATTTATTTATTTATTTATTTTCAGAGTAATGGTTTTAAAATGTACCTGGGATTTGTTTTAATCAGGTAGGGCAAGACACACAGATACGGAAGTGATGTTATGAAGGAATAAGATCCCTAGAAATAGGAGGCATAGCATGCTATGCAAGGGGGGAGCAGCACACAGGGAGGGATTAGGGTTGGTCAGGAGGCAGAGGCAGCAAGGGAAAAACATGAACAAGGGCCTTTATTATGGTTGTTTAGGGTATGGAAGAGGCAGGATAAGCAGGTTTAGGGTTGGTTTGTTTTAATAATTTCAGCAGGCTCTGGGGTTTAGGGGTATCTCTTGGGTCTGGTACTGAGCCCTGGAGTGATTAGGGCAGGTGGATAGTGGCTCAGAGTCTAAAAGCTAGATAAAGGAGGGATTAAGGGGTATGGGCTTTGATTAGGTTGGTTTGCATATGAAAGTATAGTCTCCTTGAGTTGTTTGCACTCTAGGAATTAGCTAGCCCTGGGAAGTGTCCCCAAGGCCCCAGACACCAAAATACCAGGAAATACAGAAACTAAAAAAGTATGATCAGTAGTGGGTCCTTGGACCAGGGCACCTTTGTCTAGGATAGTTGTGGGATGGACACTGCCTATATATACCTCTTTGTTTATTTTCTGTTTTTGTAGTTGACCAAACTCTTTTCTAATTGACACATTCTTCTGTCAGATCTGCTCATTCTTTTAGGTTATGGAGAAGTCCTTCCGGTCTGGGCATCCTACAACCTCTTTTAATTGATTTTGTGTGTTGATGATCAAGTTTGACATGGCTCCAATCTAGCAGATGTTAATTACCTAGTTTAACTTGGACAACGGGATTATTTTGCTCACTACCAAGTTGGAAAGGGACCCGATATAGTGCCCAAAATAGACAACACCATATTTTATATAACTTTGACTTAATATGACTATTTATACACTTGTAACGCCCTACCTCAGACTATGGAGCCCTCAGTCTTTTCCAGATTGGTAATGGTAACACTTAACTGCTGTATCTGAGTGGGGGTCATTTTTTATGACTCTATGATCACCTGGAGGATGGAGGTAACATTGTGATCATCTATAAGCTTCTGTACTGTTCCTGCTTTCTGCATAGAGATGCCTACAGGCCAGAGAGAGAAAAGTTGTAGCAGCTGTTCTTTGTGCAATTAACTGCAGCATCTACAGGCTGGTTTTGAGTGATCTTTCTGGGAGTCCTGCCCTTGCCACTCTAGCCAAGGAGAATTAATTGCCTATAATGGTAGTAACTTCATTCTACCTCTCATTTTCATCACACAACAATTCCCTAGTCTTGGTTCACTGTTTATGATTATCTTACAATATTATGCCATGCCATTTTAAAGGATTTCCTTGCAAATTTCATTTTAAATATGTCATAACTCTAAAATTACCAGGAGTAGCACTGATAGAACAAGATCTGTCTCCTCATACTAATTACTGTGTGACCATGGTCAAATTACTTCTTTTTGGCCACCAGTCTCCTCATCAGAAATAGAAAAATTTTGGATTATATGATTTCCACAAACCCCTCCAGCTTTAAAAAAAACTAAGCTCAACTGGAATGTTTCTGTAAAATATGCATAAAAATGGGTTTATTTCTTTATTGCCCCACTCTTGGCATATGCCATATGGTAGTCTGGACCTCTATTTAGCTTTAATTTCTTTTTCCTGGTGTTTTTGTAACTTGTTTAAAAGTCTGTTCCCAATTTTCTTCATCCAAAAAGGAAAAAAGTATAAAATTTTGGGGGCAGTTATCTTATTTGACTTTGTATTCCACAGCTTTTGTATAAATAGTCCATATGATAGATGTTGGCTGAATTACATTAACGTGGGAGTACCCTGAAAGCAAATTACTTTGGGGTAAAGAAATCTTAAAAGCTTGAGAGGCTGTAGCCTTGACAATAAAGCAGGACTTTGACAAACTAGTTGACTGGATGTGTGGCAACTGTTGGCATCATATTGCAGTAACTGCAGTTTATAAAATTATAAAATAGTTTTGTTTCTCTGGAAACACCGAAAGAGTAACTTGACTTTAAATTTCCTAATGGTCCATTTATTTCTGATGATTAAAGTGATTTCTGATAGTTCTCTAATTAGGTTCTATCTAAATCCTGTAAGGATGAAGGAAATTTTTGCATTGAGATTGGAATTTTCACATTTTTCAAGGATGGTAGGAAGGAAGAAAGTCCATCCAGAATAATGCCACTGCCATACTTATATATGCTTGGTGGGATCAGAAAAAATCTTCAGAAATGTATTTTTCTCCTCTTAATGCATTTCCACTTATGTGCAACGATTTTGATCAGAAAACTAAAATGTAGCAGCGGGTGGGAAGGGGGGAGGCACTGAATATAGAATTGGTGCCAACAGATGCAAAAATGCCATGGAAATCTTTGGCCCAGAAATAATAGCTTACCAAAATACACACACACAGTTGTTGGACTCTTGAACAGATACACAGCCGTCTGTATAGACAACAGTGCTGTTGGCCAAGAGTCCCGGAGACAGGCCAACCTCCCATCCAGATGCCACTGCCAGTGAGGAGCCATTTGGCATCTACTTCTCTGGCTGCCAACCTTCTTTCCCATTCTCTGGCATGAAATTTCACAGGGGCTGCTCAAGGAAATTAAGACTCTGAAGAGTTCTGTATTAATATGCTGTAACAACGCAGTGCCACAGGAGCCCTTTATGCTATTTGAATGTTTTATCCCTTTATTTTTTTTTAAGTGTCAAAGAAACCTGATTTCTATGTATTTGCCTACAGATAAATGCAATTGCTTTGGAAATTAAGAATGATGTATTTTGATTTCTGCATGGAGCCAACCTTCCCTAACCCAGAAATAAATACCTTGAGGATTTTTAAAGCAAAAGCAATTTGAAGCACACAGCAGAAAAAGGAAGAAAGGAAGGAAAGAAGGAATGAAGGAAGAAGGAAACAAAGAAAAGAGGAAAAAGACACAAAATGTACTGATCTTTTGGGAGAGTAAAAGCAATTGCTCACATCTCTTCAGCTCTAGCAAAGTGAACGCTAAAAAATCTACTGGTCAGGAGAATTTAATAAGCATAATTTTTTCCCAGTGAGAATCAAATAGGTATCAATACACTTCCACAATAGTTTGCATGTGACACCAACTTCCCAGGGGGAAAAACAATCAGTACAAGCACTGTCTTCTCCCCTTGCAATGTCATCAAATTCCAATTTCTGCTTATGTGAGGTTGTACTTAGCACTAGCACCATTTAATACTTCCCAGCCCTTCCGTGAGAAGATTTACCCACTGCCTGCTTAGCCCCTCCCTCCCATCAGTGGGGCGGGCAGCCAGACAACCTGCTGAAAGAGCTGGCTTTTTTTTTCTGCAGTTACTTAACAAGAGCAAAGTTTTAAGATTCATCTGATCAAAGGGGAGACTTATCAGAGGCATAATCTCTGATGATTTTGATGAATTCAGAAACATGTCATAGTTCAAATCACATATTTTAATTTGCACAACAAATGGTACTTTTAAAGTTCTGTAGTGTCAAAATAAAACATTGAACTTCTATTTCATGCTTCAAGAGGAAAGGATAAGCATAGAGGTCGGCTTCCATGGCTTATCCTGCCTCTGCTAGCTAATTTCGCACAAATGTAACACTTGAACTGGGGAAATATTTTTTTGTGGGTGCTCATATTCTTGCTCCAATTTGTTCACAAAAGTACAATAAGCTCTTGAGATTGGCTTGTTAGAGTTTTAGTCACAGAGTAAGTGACCTTAAACATATAAGAAGCAATGTTTTCCCTGGATACTTTCAATGGGGCTGCCATACTAACTTTACTGGAAGCAACATGAATTGCTCTCAGACCTCTAAGTATCATTGACATTGATAAATCATCGGCAGAGAGACATGAACAAATGAATCAAATGCTCATCATCGCATTCAGGAAAGATAAACATTTTTACAACAAGGAATAATATATCAGGCAGCCTACTTATGTAATGCTGTGTTGCATAAAGATTTCTTGATGAGCCATACAAAACTATCCAGGTATAAATTGTGTGACTGATGCATGGAAGAGACAGCTTAATCATAAAAAAGCATGTGGCCAATGTACACTGTAGAAAACATAATATTCCATTCCCCTTTTGACAAAAACAAATCTATACAGTCATTAGAGTCAAGTGTAACTATTTGTTTCCCAACAGTACATTAATATTAATAAAATCTTCCATTTTTCTATTGTGTAAATGTGATGAAATTATTTTTGACTGCATCAAAGTGATGTTTAGAGAAAGTTCTTCAATAATATATAAGATATGTGGTTGTGTAGCAAAGTAATAGCTATATAAACATATGGAAAATGGCAATATTAGTTGTCTGATATTTCCTTAGGATTTACTAATTCACCAACCTAAACGAAGTCTGCTGCATTTACTTCATATCATCTTCTTTTATGATTTCACCTAGCCATAGATTTTAGAAGAAAACCAATTGCTATTTTTCTCCCTACATAATTCTTTACTTTTTGTTTCAAAGAAAGAACATGACTTATTTTTCTTTGGGAACGGTAATCACTGCAAAAAGCATCTGTCCTCTTTGTAAGTTGAGGAAAGAGGTGAAATTAATGGAAAGACAGATATTCTTTTTCCACCGACTGGTAAGAGTAGCAGCAATAGTCAGTGCTCCCTTTTCTCTCTGCCTTTTCTTTATCTGCCTTTGTGTACCAGCTTTCTCTTTATCCTTCCGTAGACCATCTGTGTGCCTACAAACATCTAGAGAGACATCAGCAGATCCCAATAATGGCTACAACACTGCCTGGCCTTTCATCCCTGAATGAAAACTCCAAACTCTGCCAGGACTGCAAATCGTCTTCCTCACATACACGAGCTACCTGAAAGTCTTACGATACATTTTGTATTCTCAGCGGCAAGTTATAGACCTACAGCAATTATTCGCATATGCATTTTTATGCATTTGTCTGAATGTTTACGACAGCATGTTCAATTATGTTCTACAAACACTAATTTTGAGGAATGCTAACAATTTTAGTACATTTGTTAAGCACCTAGTATGTGCTTTACATGAATTTTCTCATCGAATGCTCACGAGTGGTATTAGCATTATTTCCATTTTATGGATGAGGGAAGTGAGGATTTGAGAGGTGGCATGACGTGGCTAAGCAGTTGAACTGGAATTTGAATCCCACAGTCTGACTCTGGAGATTACACCCTTAAATGGTACAGCAAAACTGTTAGGTAAAAAAGGATGTTGGGGTCAATGAATTTGGAAATACAGAGCTAAACTAAATTGAAAAACTTCTTTCTTGCACAATTTCTCAGTCAGTCATTGAGTCTCTAAGGTGAAATATAACACACAGTATTTCCTAAACTTACCAAACCCCATCGATCACTCAAGTGCTTGGAGCATGAGTGCCTAGTTTCAGATGCCAGTTTTGCCACTGGCTATGTTTGTAACCCTGAGCAAGTGATTTAACTTATTAAGTTACTTAATCACCAAAAGAAGATTGAACTATATTTAGCAAATTGTACCTACCAAGACAGAAGAATGGCCAACATGTCTCTGAGTAAATTTTCAGAAAGACTGGAAATGGGATTTTTCATTAATATTCAGGTTAGTGAATGAGAAATATTTAACTAACCGGAGTGTCTTTTTTTTTTTTTTTAGAACAGTTTAATTAACCAGTGTTTGACTTTTTCTTGAGACCTTTCTGATTTAAAGTTTTTCTATCTTTTAAAGTTTTTCAGGTATTTACATTAAAAAGGAGGTAATAATAATTACAATCATGTCCTAAGTAATTAGTGCTTTTTATAATAATAATTTCTTTGGATGTTTGTATTATTTACTCTAGTTACCTTTTCATAATATTAAATATGGGCTTTTTAAGTGTGTGCATATATACATATATATATATATATATACACACACACACACATATATATACATATATGTCTATACACATAAAGGAGTAGGGCAGAGTTCACTAAACCTTATTGGTATTTTTTTCACAGTGCTACTAGGCCAAAGGAAATATTTAATAGTTTCATTTATTAAGCAGTAAGGTTCCAAAGAACTTAATAAATATTTATGTTTTAACAACTTCTCAGCCTTTGCAAAAAATACTACACATAAATTAAAAGAAAAATATTTTTATTTTATTCTTTTATACATTTTTATTTATTTTTTTTAAGAGAGAGAGGGAAAGCACAAGTGGGGGAAGAGGGGCAGAGGGAGAAAGAGAGAGAGAATCTTAATCAGGCTCCATGACCAGCATGGAGCCTGACACGGGGCTTGATATGAAAGACCGTGAGATCATGACCTGAGCCAATATTAAGAGTCAGTGCTCAACTGACTGAGCCATCCAGGCACCCCTATTTTTATTTTATTCTTGAATAATCACAATTACTTCCTAATGGGACATGTGCACCTGTTGGCTGCTATAAAACTCCTCAATCTTTGGAATCAGATTGGTTCCCATCTTTCCTATTTCCTGTTCCACATTGATTTTAGTATGGTACTTGCTTTTTATCAAAGCAAGCACAGAAAACTCTGCTTTGCAAAGATATGAGGTCGCCAAATGGGAAGCAGAACAATCTAATGTTGAAGCTATGGACCACCTAGAGCTGGTAGTTTGCACTGTGTCTGTATTTCCCCCCCAAATAGAAAATATCCTACAGTATTCTCTGTGAGTTCACTAGGGCACTCTGAGATACTGTAGTGCATAGTTTGGGAATTATGGTGTTAGAGTACTATATATGATATCCTATCTTTTAACATAAAAGTATTTAAGTATTTAAAGTGTATTATATATGCATCTGTGTATGTGCGTGAGAGAGAAACCCTGTTATTTAAAAATCAAACTGACTGTAGCCTTTTCCATTTTTGAAGAAAGGTGGCTTAATTCAGATGAGGAGAGCAAAACATCTTTAGGCTATTCTTTTCCCTTTTTAGTGGAGGGAAGAAGGAAGGGTGAGACCCAGTAGAAGAATGAATCTGTTGATATGCAATGGGACACCAGAACCTAGTTTAAAATAGACTAAAAAGAACTGAACTGCTCTGCATAACAAAGCAAGCAGTGGAGTGAAAGTAAGAGGGGGATACGCAACATGATAGGAAACAAGATCTCCAATCAGTACAAATGGCTGAGCAGATTTTTTAAGAATAGTGAAATCTGATATTCTACTTTGTTATGTTACTGGGTTATGAACTCAAATCATCTCCCCAAAGTTTCAGTGTAGTTTGCTCCATACACATGCCTTATGTGAGTGGGTTTTTTGGTGAAAATCAAAGAGGGCTGAGGTTTACCCATGGATCAGCCCAGAAGAGACACTAGGAAGTGGTGATGTATGCGTGACATCGAGAACTCCGTGGGGATAGGCTTTCAATGTCAGAAGTGACCATAACAACCCACTCCCCAGGAATACCCAGAAAGCTTGGGTAGGAGGATGGGAGGCTTGACAAGAGATGTTGAGAGGCTCGCTTAAGGTTTGGTAGATCATGAGACACTGAGCAAGGGCCACAGCCTGGGGATAGAGGGAACACGTCATTAACGTAGAAACTGTTGATCTAGTAGGAAGAGCTGAGATTGGAGACTATCTTTGGTGAGTCAAGAGACTCAGTTCCCATTGGAGGGCCAGCACAAATGTGTCATCTAGATCCATAGGCAGAAGTGGCATAAATCATGACATAAAAAAAACAGAACTGTTCAGGTTAGAAGCAAAGATTTTATACCAGATACTTGACAGAATCAGAGTGATTCCTTCCTTTTACTCAGCCTAATTTTGGTACTGCTAGATAAACAATGATGCAGAAGTTTCACTACTTCAAGAGACCCAGACATGAGGCAAAGAGTTGTTTTACAATAGTTTTTCTCCACTCAAGACATTATAATATCCAAAATCCTTCCAGGATTAAAACAACTCAAAAACTAGGCAGTGAAGGGAACTTCCTCAACATGACAAAGGGCATTAATGAAAGCACCAATGGCCAATATATTCAGTGGTAAAAGACTAAAACTTTTCTCCCTAAAGATATGAACAAGATAAGAATGCCCTGCTATTCAACACTGTATTAGGAAATTCTAACCAGAGAAATTATACAAGAAAAAAGAAACTCAAAGAGGGAAAATAAAATAAAACTATCTCCATTGACAGATGACATGATCCTACGTATAGAAAATCCCAAAAAATATAAAAGAAAACTACTACAGCTAATAAACAAGTTTGACAAAGTTGTAGAATATAAGATCAACCAACAAAATTAGTTGTGTTTATATATGGCAAAAATGAACAATCTGAAAAGAAAATTAAGGAGGCAATTCCATTTACAATAGTACCTAAAAGAATAAAAGACCTAGCAATAAATTTAACCAAGAAGGTAAAAGACTTCTACACTGAAAACTACAAAACATTGCTGGAAGAAATTAAAGATGTAAATAAATGGAAAGACATCTCATGTTCATGGAGAAAAAGCCTTAAAATTGTTAAGATGTCAATACTATTCAAAACTGTTTATAGATTCAATGCAATTTGCATAGAAATTCTAACAGCCTTTTTTCCCCCAGAAATGGGAAAGCCAATTCTCAAATTCATATAGAATTGCAAGGGACCCAGAATAGCAAAAACAACCTGGAAAAATAAGAACAAAGTTGGAGGACTCACACAAAATAAGTTTGAACTCTCATATGCTGCTGGTAAGAATGTAAAGTGGTACAGTGGCTATGGAAACCAGTTTAGAGGGTCCTCAAAAAGATAAAGCACATTATACAGCAATTCAGCTCCAAACAGGATTCACATACTTGTATGCACTGCAGCATTATTCACAATAGCCAAATAGTTGAAACAACCCAAGTGTCCATCAACAGATGAAAGGATAAACAAAATATGGTACATACATTCAATGGAATATTATTTGGTCATAAAGAGGAATAAAATTCTGATATATACTACAACATGGATGAACCTTGAACACATTATGATTGGTGAAATAAACTAGACACAAAAGTATAAATATTGTATGATTCCACTTATATGAAATATCTAGAATAGGCAAATTTGTAGAGACAGGAAGTAGAATAGAAGTTACCAAGGACTAGGCGGGAAAGAGGAGAAAATAGGGAGTTAATGCTTAACAGGTAGAGTTTCTATTTAAGGTAATGAAAAAGTTTTGGAAATAGATAGTAGTGATGGTTACACAACATTGTGAATGTAATTAATGCTGATGAATTATATAGTCCATCAACGGGATGAATGGATAAAAAAGATGTGGTGTATATACACAATGGAATACTACTTGGAGATGAAAAAGAATGAAATCTTGCCATTTGCAACAACGTGGATGGAACTGGAGGGTATTATGCTAAGTGAAATAAGTCAGAGAAAGACAGATATATGATTTCACTCATATGTGGAATTTGAGGAACTTAACAGAAGACCACAGAGGAAGGGAAGGAAAAATAAGATACCATCAGAGAGAGAGGCAAACCATAAGAGACTCTTTAAAAAAAATTTTTTTTTAATGTTTATTTTTCAGAGACAGAGAGAGAGAGAGATAGAGCATGAGTGGGGGAGAGGCAGAGAGAGAGGGAGACACAGAATCTGAAGCAAGCTCCAGGCTCTGAGCTGTCAGCACAGAGCCTGACATGGGGTTCGAACTCATGAACTGTGAGATCATGATCTGAGCTGAAGTTGAACGCTTAACCAACTAAGCCTGCCAGGCACCTCAAACTAGAAGAGACTCTTTTTTTTTTTTTTAATTTTTTTTTAACGTTTATTTATTTTTGAGACAGAGAGAGACAGAGCATGAATGGGGGAGGATCAGAGAGAGAGGGAGACGCAGAATCTGAAACAGGCTTCAGGCTCTAAGCTGTCAGCACAGAGCCTGACACGGGGCTCGAACTCACGGACCGCGAGATCATGACCCGAGCCGAAGTCGGCTGCTTAACCGACTGAGCCACCCAGGCGCCCCAAGAGACTCTTAAATACAGAGATCAAACTGAGGGTTGACAGGGATGGGGTAAAGGGGTGATGGGCATTGAGGAGGGCACTTGTTGGGATTAGCACTGGGTTTTGTATTTCAGTGATGTATCATGGAAATCTACTCTTGAAGCCAAGACTACACTGTACAACTTGACATTTAAAGAAAAGTTAAAATTGCAAATTTTATGTTATATAGGTCTTACCACAATAAAAAAGGGAAAAAAATTGGGCAGTATTATTTAGGGGAGCTGAGGGAACAGGTAAGTATCAGAAAAATTAATCTGTGTTTTAAGGGTGTTAGAATTCTTAAGATGGGAAAATCTGAATAAATCAGTCAAAAAACTCGTTAGTGTATACAATTCAGACATTGGATAACAGTTTCAGGTCCCTATTTTCTTCTTTTGCCTAAGTCTAAGTATATGTATATTCTCTAAATTGCAAATAAACTGGATATTTGCTTCAAAGACATGTGGAGGCACTCTAGCAATTTTTGATTGACAATAATGACATCCATTGTTTCATTGGAGGAACTAATTGGACAAATCACACTTAGTTCTTTGGTTGTGACATTAAACAGAAAATGGGGAAACTTTTGGACAAATACTTCCCACAAAAAAGTTGCAAGCATTGTCCTTCCCATGAATTCAATAATGTTACATTTTTCTTTTTGAGGGATGTGAATATGGAAATTACTATGACTCCTTGAAAATACTAACCATCATCGTATATTGTTTTCCTTATTTTTGCCTCAAGAGGCTCTATAAAAGAGTGTTTGATCAAGGATTCCTTAAAACAGATTGTGATGTAGATCTGGTTATCTGGGACCTAGGAGTTGAAATGAAGGACTTTGGGGCCACAAAACAGGATGTAGGTGGTGCCAGGGTGGGCTCTGTAGGAGGGAGCTGGACCAAGTAGGTGAGATCCAGCTACTGGGTGCCAGAGCAGTGGGTCATCTGCTGGGGGAGGTGGGGTGATGAGTATCAAAGCCGACATGAATAGTGAGTCAATCTCTTGTTATCTATTGGAAATCCTGCATAAGGAATGAGATAGATTTAAATAAATGAGTAATAAATAATTCATGCTTCCTGCTTGGGGTTGAACATAAAGCTAAACCTACTGGTGGAGGCAAGAAGGCAGCCTGGACTAAAGGAACATGGTATAGGAAGAACCACATTCTTATGCATGTGAAAACATATTGTCAGCATTATGAAGCACTAAACAAACCTTAGGGTTCTGGCTATTCATGGATGTGAAATTTAAGACCTATTCCTCAGTAGAAGGTTCTGGTCATTCTGAGAGCTCTGATGGTGAAGCAACCTCATTTGTCATTATACCACTGAAAAATGACGAGAATTAGGGTCTAAAGAGGAAAAACAAAAGTTCAAATGGTCATGTTTTTAAGCTAGAAAAAAGGAAATCTCTCTGGTTTTAATCACAAATTTTAGACTTTTTAAAAATGGGCTTATCATTTGAAGTCTTTGGGAAAAACCTACAAAAATAAAGAACGTGTCTTGTATAGCATACCCCCAAATAGATATGGACCTGTCCTCATAAAGAAGGATATTTGGTGCAAGTGCTTATTTGCTGTAGCAGTCAAGAGCTAATATTGAGAATTTATCATATGCTAGAAGGTGTCCTAGGTACTCCAAGTGTGTCAAGTTATGTAATGCTCACAATAACTTTGTCCTCACTAGGTACTACCATTTTGCCCACCCTAGAGATAAAGAAATTGAAACCAGGAGAGGTCAAGTAATTTGCCCAAGGGTCCACAGCAAATCCCAGAGTTTAAATACCAGCAGTCTGGTCCAAAACCCACTCTCCAAACCACTGCATTATTCTCCCTTTCACAACTAAAGAGAAAGGTCTCTCGTGGTGAAGAGAAGTGGTGCCAAATCATTGTCTCCAAAACATGACCCAAAAGACGATGGCCCCTCAACATGTTTCATGGCCAAACAAGGGTTCACTGGTGAAATGCTGAACATTATATTTCTTTCTTCCTTACACCCACTGCAGGCTCTAATAAAGGCTCTAATAAATTTTGTCATTAATACATCTTTTTATCATTTGTTTCACCTAGCACAGGATCTTTACTTGTATAATATCTTATTACTCTTACTCAGAATCAGTACTTTATAAATTGTATGTGGGGAAGTGTTGCATTAAAATATAAAAATGCTGCTCTAATAACTGGTCATGTTACAAAAATAACCATTGCTAATTGTTTCTTTGACTAATGTAAACCTGGAATCTTACTTTTGAGAAATCATATGAAGTTAGCAAGGCAAACTAGATTTGGTGAATGGGCCTTAAAGTTAAAACCTTACGTGTGCCTCAGTCAGAGAAATACTATTCAAATGAAATTTTTCTTTTTCCCAGGTTACAGAGATCTATTTTCTATCTTCTTTGATTTTGTTTTACTTTCCCTATATTATTTTGGTCCTATGCTAGTCTATATTGGCTTTGGCCACTATATTTCAGGACCCCTTTACTGTTTACAGATTATTTTTGGACTGTGCTAATGAAATCTCTCAAAATTCACTTAAAGGAGCATAAATTCACCAAATGATCTTCATGAAAGTTTGCTCTTTCTAACACAAAAAATATAAGTGACTTGTCTTATTAAAACTGTGTAGTGACTCTGTGCTCTATGACATGCTATCATGATGGAAGAGAGAGGGGTTAGCGTCTTCCTTTTTAGCTAAAAGAGTAATATCTGAATTGGTTGTTGAGTTGAAATGTATTTCTCCAAATGGCCAGAAACATAAGCATTATGAAACCCTCCATCCTCTGTACGACTCCCACCTCCATAGCCTTCTGTCCATTTTGTCAGAATTTGTCTTCTTAAATCTGCTTTATTCTGCATGTGCAGTCTTTACATTGCTTTCCATATGACTAATCTTACTATTGGATAACACATGATAGTTTCTTTCTTAATTATGTGATACTATCTCTCCACCAATGTTCTGACAGCTTTATTACTGCCAAAATCAATATTTCTTTTCAGAAATGAATTTAAGAGACACAAGTTCCAGGAGTGAGTATAAAAAGAGGATAGATCCCAAAAGCCACAGAAATAAATCAGTGCATTTTTTTTGTTTGTTTGTTTTGAGATGGTGGAAATTTTCAGGACCATGCATGCCTCCATATTTCTTTAAAGTAATATGTTCACTTACATGTACAGAGTCGTGCCCTGCCATAGCCCCAGTTGGGATTTCTACAAAGCAGTTATATGTCATGTGTCCACATGCATGTAGATAGGTGTTTACATGTTTATAAAATGCAATAATTTTTAAAGGTAAATCAGTGATACCTATCACCCATAAATCTACCAACAGAAAACAACTACTATTAATAGTTTGGTGACTTTCCTTTCAATTATTTCTACCATGCCTTTGTCAGCATTGGATATAGCATTAAACTTTTTATTGCTATTGTTAACTTCACAAATTAAAACATTTTCCCCCTTAAATTCCCATTTCTTTAGTTATTATGTAGCCTGAGCATTTCTCATAACCAAGTTACTAGCTCTATTTCTTTTTTTCATAACCTTTTTCCATATATTTTTGCATGTTAATTTGTTAATAGTGTTTTTTTTTTAAGACAGATTGTATTTGAATCTTGGTTCCACCATTTATGTGAAAATTAGGCAACTTGTTTAAGCTTTTTGCATCTTTGGCTTCTCATCTATGAAGTGAGGTTAATAACATTCACTTTCTAGTGTTCTTGTACATATTAAATGAGTCAATATATATAAAGCACTGTCTAGCTATGGCAGATGCAATATTATGGGTTCACTACCCAAGGAACCCATGGGTTCCTTGCCATGGAGGTAAACTACATTCCCCTGTTCCTCTAGAATCTAGGTGAGGTCACAAGACTACATTTCACCAATGGAATGTAACAGAAGTGATATGTCACTTGTAGGTTGGGGCAGGTAAAAGTCCTCTCTATTCCATCCAAAATATAGAAGAGACTTTGAGGTGACAAAGTTGCAGGTTGGAAAGAAGGTGTCTTCTTGAATCATCACTTAGAGAAAAGCCACAAGGAAGAGCCATATGACCCATATAAGATTCCACTGCTATCTATTAGGTTTTTTTTTTATTAAGCCGCTGTGGGGGTTTAGGGGTTTACTGATTGTAGTAGTTAGAGGGATTTGCCCTGTATTACATTTGTATGGGGAAAAAACACTTAAGGAATGGAAGCTATTCTTCTTCTTCTTCTTCTTCTTCTTCTTTTCTTCTTCTTCTTCTTCTTCTTCTTCTTCTTCTTCTTCACAATGAAAATGAATGGCCAATGTCAACTTTAGACTTGAATCATACTTAATATTAACTGACCAAAAGAACTAAAACAATTTTATTCTGACTCTGAAAACTTTTCTCCTTACCCCACTTTAAAAAAAGTAAACTATGAATATCCTCAGAAGACTGTGTTTACAAGAAGTGTGAAGAAGCACAGTATTTTAGATTTTACTATAATTAGCTAAATTTCTTTAAGATCTCCACCTATCCTGAACTCCTTAAAACCACTGGCTCTTATTCATCTGAATGACTGCTTTTATGAAACGGAAATGAGTACAATACATTGGTAGATGGTACTAATTAGTACAGTTTGATCATTACTCATAAATCTGCTTGGACATAACTTTGGGTATTTATAAACTAACGAATTTAAGTGCATGGACATGCATCCTGTTAAAGTAATTTGTTCACAGACACTGAATAGATATAAAATGTCTAAAATAATACTAGGTAGAACAATTTAACTTCATTCAAACCCCCCACCCCCACATACTCCATGTATATTCTGGAAATGAGAATTTCTAAGTGCTCTGATATTGAAATATTTTATTACTCTTCTTAAAAGTTTTACATTAGAAATCCATCCATTGGCTAATGTTTTGCAACTCTGATAGTACCCAGCTGAGTGAATGGAAGGAGTCAAAGGGTAAAGGAAAGTGCTAGAATGGTTCTTCTTGGTTGAATTGTGTTTTTTTGGTGAGCTCTGGGAGATTCTCCCACTTTTTCCTTCAACCTCCAGTTCCTTCCCTTCTCATCTCTTCTACTTTTTTTTCTTTCCCAGATTTTTCAAAAAGGAAAAATGACCCAAAGGTCTTTCTTATATACTTAGGTGACGGGAGGCTAAAATCTTTATTGTTCCCTTTCCCTGATTTCCTCAAGTACAGTCATGACTAATTATGAAAATGGGAGTGAGGAGGATCTCTCGTCAGCAAATGAAGCATACTTGAGATCAATGTGTTTCCCAATACACAAAAAGGCACCCCAACCTTAACTTAAAACACCAAGCATAAGTACTAGGCACAATTCCTAAAATGGGTAATCGCATCTCCATATTAATGTCTCATTTGGCCATCAGAGCAGCCTTCCTTGTGAGACTGGAAGAAAATAATATTATCTTCCTTTTATTGAAGAGAATACATGTTCAAATATGATAATATTGGTAAGAGCCCATGTGTAATGCTTAAACCTGTCTCCTGACTCTACTATGCTAATCGTCAGATACACCAAAAAATATGGAGAATGTATGATGGCCAGGTGCCACTTAAATGCTGTGTGACTTCGGGCAAGTTACTGAATCTTTCTGTTTCCTCATCTTTAAAGTGGGGATAATACCAACTTTATAGGCTTGTCAGAGGATTGACTTAACTTTAATAGAGTCCTGAGAACAGAGCGTATCCAGTATGTATTCAGCAAGTATAAGCTGATATAAAACATAATGTGGTAATTATTACTAGTATTTCAAATTAGTAAGTGGAAGAATTTGGTTTTTAAAATAAGGTGTAACTCCATCCACATCTAGTGCTTTTTTAATCATAGAACACTTGTCTTAGATCACCTCACTATTCCTCAGAAGTCAACTAGGTGTAATCTAGCACCACAGAAACACACAATTGAATAAAATTAGTAATATGTATTAAATAAATATCATTGATTTAGTACTCCAATGCTAAGTAGCTACTTAAAATTATAAGCATTACTAAAGTACACAGTATTTTTATTCATCATAAATAATTTATATGCAGCAAAATTCATCCTCTTAAAGTGTACAGTTCTGGGTTTTGACAAGCACATACGGTTGTATAACTACTATCCTAACCAAGGCATAGTAGTTTGGTGTTTTTTAGAGTTTATTTTTGAGTAAAAATTTATGTGAATATTCTATAAGGAATTTTTGTAACATTAGAAGCCAATATAAGCATATTTCCTTGATTCAGGGACTTCAAAGTTATTTGAAAATTGGATAATAATTCTCAGTCATTTGTACACTGATTCAAGAAGTATTTACTGACTTCTTCCTATATGCATAGCATTGTGCTGCTGTCTATGAAGATGAGGAGAAAATATAACAGTTTTCTTTAGTATTTCTACCTCAGTGCTAATAGATTAATCAAGAGAGGGAAATAATACAGATTTTCCTACATTCATTCTTAAAAGAGGGCATGAAAAGTGTCAGCACCTCTCTAATTAGCATGTATTAAAAAATTATAACTCCTCCCCCAATAAAATCTACAACTCAGTTTAATTCCTCAAATATTTGTGGTAGACAACCTATCATTGGGTGGACATAATCCTTATCCTCAAGCAGTCTGTAGTAGGGTAGAGCAGATAATTACAATACAAGGCAGAAATCAATCAGAAGTATAAAATTATATGTATTAAGAGACACGTGGGGGGAATATTGAGGTGGGAGAATCAATAACGGCTTTATAAAAGGGGTAGTATTTAAGCAGGGTCTTTAAAAAGAGGTAAAATTTCAACAAGTGCTATTCATAGAGAGAGGAGAAAAGCTTGGTATGCTATAAAGCTGCTGCATTGTCCAATACGGTAGCCACTACCCATGTGTGGTTATTTAAATTTCAATGAAAATAAAAATAAAAATAAAAATACAGCTCCTCAGTCACACTAGTCACATTTCAAATACTTAATAGCCACAGGCAACTAGTGGCCACTGTATCGGACAGGATAGAGTAGAACATTTCCATCATAACAGAAAGTTCTATTGGATAGTGTTTCTATAGAAGCAATGACAATGAAAGGTCAGAAGGTGGGAACAATGAATTACCCAAATCTCTGTTCAAACCTTTGAACAAAATACCAGAAATAATGGTATATCCATGTTTTTCCTCCCCAAATATAAATTGGAAATATAAGCCTATGTAAAGATCAATGACTCATTTGTTTCACTGGCTGCTCTGGTTCAATAATCATGCTGAGTTCATACTATAAATCAATAATGAAGACATAAGACTTAACAGGCCTATCTAATTGCTCCATCTATCTGAGCATGCAGATCATAGTGGCTGAAAGCCAGGTCCTAGGACCCAGCCAAGTGTGGGTGCTGCTGTTTTTTCTGGCAGATTCCTGTTAGCTCACTGGGTCCAAGCTGAATGGCTTGGGCCTGTCATAGTTGCAGTCCCCTAAGAACATGCTCATTGTTAAATCATTGCTTCTTCTTTTGGGAAGTAGTGACAGTATCCATTGTAAACCTAAAGGCAGGTAGAGGTATGAGGAAGCTATAACTCAGAGAAACAAATTCTGCCACATGAATATGGATGAAATGGGCGATGTGTGACTGCAGTCATTGATAAACTTGTAAAGCCGCAGACTTTAGCCTTTTGATAAGAGCTGTTGTCTGCTGTGTCTGAAGTGTGGTTTGGCTAAACCACACAAGGTTGTAGTGCTGTTTTTATAAAACCAGTCATGTCATCACTTCCCTGGGGTCCAAATGGATGGTGTGTAGGACCAGAAAACCATAAAGTTTAGAAAATCAATTATCTGAGAAAATCAAAGGCAGCCACAAATATACTGAATTCGTATCTTTTGGTTGGGTGGTCCCACTTAATTTTAGATTCAATCATTGCTTACAACTTGACTTTGAGTCCTTTAAAATATTATTCAATAATAATTGACTTTTAATGTGCATATTTGTTTTTGGACACCATCACTGGTGTCACATTTTATTTACACATGCTCATTAAACAGCAAGTAAGTGTCTTCTCTTAAAAGGGCTTAACAGTACCAGGAAAAGGTGGGGGGAAAACCCAGCAAGATATTAACTTTAAATAATTACTTTTCAAAAGTGAGATATATTATATGGGTAATATACATCCTATAGATACATATGCACTTACTTGTTTTTCTTATGAGGAAGCTCATACAGCCATATTCTTCCTCCAAAGACTGGCATTTAGAAGAGCCATCTAAGCCATCTTGCAACACTGTTAACATATAATCACCTATTTTCATATAATGTCAACCATTAGAGTGTCAAGGGAAAATATGAAAGTAAGAATCTGCATATCAAGAAAACCTATATAAATACAGGTTTAATATTTTTCAGTTAATTAGTTTTTTTTAAGTGCTTAAAAAATTATACATGGGTTTCAATCATCTGATGCTTTTTGCCTTCACATTTGGTTGGACTATTCCCTCAGTGAATTCAAAAGACTGAAGGAGAAATTATTTGTCTTTTTGGGACAGTCAAATAAGGGAAAAATGGTTAATCTCAGTTTTCTTTATTTTCAGAAGGCCTCTATGTTTCATAGGTGGGGAAATCATACTGATGACTCAACCATCCATAGTGTTATTTTGCTGTTTCATGCTACCTCAGTGGAAAATAACAAGTCTAATTTTTACCTCCTGCACGATAAAAAAATCTATTACTTTTATTGAGGAACCTACCGCTGGAAGAAACTCATTTATTTCAGGATAATCTGGTTCTTAAAATATTATTGATAGCATTTATGTTTAACTGGATTGCAAGAACAGAATACACACAAGTCATTTGGTTCCCAGTTTTATAATTTTGGCTTCCGTACCTTATTTAGACAAGCTTAGGCTTCCTTTGCTTGGCTATGACAGACATTTTAGAATATCTCCGGACTCATGAATATAAATAGTTGTGCAAAAATAAATTTTATAAAACCAGAGCTGGTAACAAAAATTACCTAGAGATCAACAACTCTAAAAGAATCTAGTGTCACATTCCTTAGAATGTCAGATTAAACTAACATGTGCCAGTCAATATTGCTACACTGCGACCCTTGATGCCTCCTAAGCAAAACTATTAAGTCCAACATTCTCTCCTGTAAGCACTTATCTGTAAGGATGGCTAACATGTCCTCTGAAGCAGATATTGAAACTGATTGGACAATAGGTAGATACCAGACAGGGGCCTGGGGGCCGACCTCTAGAAATAGGGGGAGAAAATCTTAATCTGCAACACAATGCCGTTCTCTTGAAACCCTATCATTTTCACTTCCCATGTGTCTGCTGCCTGACTGTGAATGGATTTGAAAAGGAATGGTTAGTGCTGAAAATTGGATCAGAGCTAACATTCTCTCATTTTTATCAGCAGCTGCCAAAGGTCATCTGACATAATAGCTGATGAATTCAAGCCCAGTGGATTTCATTTGCAATTTTCAATTTACTGAGGCCTCCAAACCCCACGGTGATAAAAGCTTCCCCTATCGTGGCCTGTCACAAACATCAAGAAACTGCACAAACCCACAAGAAAGAAAAAAGAGAAAGCTGTGCATCCTCGCAGGTACAGATAAGGAGAACAGGAAGAAATGGTATCATGCGGGAAGGTACGGAGCAGCTTGTGTGGCTGGTTCTCTAAATGCCAATTGAAAGGAAAAGACTATGAAGAACAATCAAATAACTTCCACAGAATAACATCATGTTTCTTTGGGGCTTTTGTGTGAAAATTGCCTTCTAATCTCTTACTTGACAAGTCCCCAAACAAAACTGTAAGCATAAATATGCAAACAAATAAATGAATAAATAATCCTTTCTTATTTGGTCATGGGAAAAAAGCACACTCAGTGTATGTTGTATTTACCATACTTTTGATTCACAAAATGCATGCTTGTAAAGGATATTGTATCAAGGAAATGTCGGTCAGCCCTAAGAAATCATTTATTTTGTTACAGAGATATGGTAGATCCTTTGATTGATTTGCAAGGGCAGTCAAAGAACTGACAGAGCAACTACTTGTAAGTGGATCTAGATACAGTGTATATATATCACAGATGTATTAGCAAAAAAAAAAAAAAAAAAAAAAAAAAGAAGGCCATTTTCCCCCTTGTAGCACTATTGGCAGTGAGCTTAGGCAGGATCAGGGACTGAATCCTGCTCCCAGGAATTGTTCAAATTGAGTAGACCATATGCATGCTCCATGGAGAATGGCAAGTTTAAAAGCTGAGCAGTCCATTTCCATCCTATCCAACTTGTCTCATACCATAGCCAAGAAAAAAAAAAAAGGAAAGCAAAGAGATGTTTGAGGTGTAGCTGCTGGGAGAATTTAATTTCAGACATGGATGTCTGGATTCCATTCCTACCAAATAGAGTCAGAAAGGCTTATGAAATTGGTCTAATGAGGCAAGAGGACTTGGCAGTAGGCATCTACCAACTTGCCTAATGACAAAATTTTTCATGACAGTTGACAAGAAAACCCAGAATGACATCAACAGGACTAGGATATTAACTTCATCTATGTGTTGGTAACTGTGAGACAATCACAACTTGGAAAGGAAAAGAGAATAATTCCTGGTTGAACTGATGTAATTGTGAGCGATTGACTAGTGTAGAATTATTCTTTAAATTGTTACAGCAAATATATATATATATATATATATATATATATATATATATAGGCTATTCATCATAATTGAATCCTTAGTTCTTAAAATTAAATTATTTCTTAGGATTTTCTATTGCCCCAAAATTTAATGACCTTTTAATTCTTCAAAGTTTCAAAATAGAAAAATGGTTCCCTCAGTAGCTAAAGGCAGGAATTAACATTCTTAAATGAGGGGTATAAAGTTTTATTCTTAAGCTACAGAAAATATGGAAGATAGCCATATTTTTGCATTTTTGTAATTTTTTTCTCCCACACAAAATTGTCAGAAAGCCACTTTTCAAAGGTTACTTTTCTCCACCCCCCTTTTAAAGTTACTATAGGTTCAAAGAGAGCTCTCCCTATAATTTGCAGTTTCTATGGGTTCTCTTTGGATTGATAGCATAATACAGAAACCCTGGTAGTGGTAAAAGATTATTTAATGGGGTCTTAATTTAATCAGTCCTCTAAAATACACACATAACTTGGTGAGGGTTTTTTATTATCTCTGTTCTTCTATGGCAGTGATATAAGGCAAGCTGTACCAATTGGTCTGTAGTCACATAGCAGAAAGGTTAATCTCTTTTATGTTCCTTCTATTAGAAAGGCAGATCTTGAATCTTCAAGGCAGAGTCCTAAATTGTTCTTGTAGACTGGTTCAGAGAGATTGTTCTTTCTCATGCCCTATGGCTAATTACATTCAGTCAGGCCAGAACATTCCACATTTCATCAATTAATTATTTCATTCCTTCATCTAGCATTTATTTAGTACCTACTAAGTATAGGACACTATGTCAAGAACTATGAATGAGACTTGCCCTACTTTCAAGCAGTTTACAGAAGAGTAGAATACAAAATATTTTAAATCTGTTTTCTCCCCCTCCCCCAGAATTGAGATTGTGTTATATAGCTATAAAAACTTTAGGGGGGTGATGTCACCAGGAACCTGACATGGATTAGCATCTTGACTTCCTTCCCCCTCCCAAGAACAACTAGCAACTATTCAAGAACATAACACCACTGAGAGAATCGTAGAGCATGGGGATGAGGCTGAAGCAATCCCCAACCACAGAGATCACGACAGATTGCATTGGAACAGTAAGAAAAGCAGTTACACACTGGTTGCATTGCCCCTCCCCGAGGCCAGCACAGCACTATGCAGAGAGGTCTTTCCTGCAACTCCAGCTCCTCCAGCTCCAGTGGGAAAAGAGAACTCTAGGAGGACAACCAGCCATTTCCCTAGCATTGTGGATCACTTTGTGGGAGTACTACTCTGCTCTTGCCCCACAGGGATTGCAGTGGAATCTTCAGGGCTCAACCCCCGGGAATCTGATTGTGACAGAGAAGGGAGGGAGGGGCTTGCAACAATTAGCATGCAAATCTTGGCAGACCAAATTCATACATGTAATGCTCAAGTAATAATCACAACCAGAAACTTTGCTCATCTGTGAAACCAAGTCAGTGGTGTATTCTGACCAGGGAAGTCAGGGGGGTACAGATATACTTGATTTAGACCCCATATGAGGAATTCTCCCAGCCCTAGAGCATGGTTTGCATATATCCAGAGAGAGGCTGAGTCACAGTCCCACGATCTGTGGAGAGTGATCAGGAACTATCACATCTGACCAGAGGGGCTGGCAAGAACACCTGCAAGCTGTGCAGCCCAACAATGCTCAAGTTGAGATGCACAAGCATAGCTGATCACCCTCAAAATAGCCAGAGGGATTAATCCATCATGCTGAGGGTGGCTTCTGGCCCTTCCCAAATGTTGGGTAAATTGAGAATTGCCTAGAGTAGTTCCTCCCTTTCCCACCCAGGCAAGGGAGCTGAGATGATCCATCCACTAGCTGTAGAACCTAAAGAGCTGGTGAGAACACTTGGAAAATGCAACACAGTGGTGCTTAAGACAAGACAAAAGCAGGTAGAACTGATAGTTGGCAGAGCAAAGCTAATGGACCTGTTCAGCCAAAGTACTTGGAGTACAGGTTCACTTGAGTTAAGACAACACAGAGCTTTACTGGTCTTACAGCTGCTTTTCCCACTGTGCCCAGGCAGGTAAAATAATTTGTAGCCCTACTCATTACTGAATACAGCCTCTAGCCTACCTGACCAGGGGACCTAACCAAAGCACACAGGAAACTGCATAGCCCACCCAACAAGCCCTGCTTATGGTGGCACTGGAACAGAGAGCATAGCTCATGGCTTTCCCTGTCTGTAGAGCAAAACCAGTGGTCTCACCTGACCAGGAAATTCAGTGTACACTCTGGCCTGATTCAGATCTCCAAACAAAGAGACATATAAGCCCTGGGTCCTGTCCTACTGTCACACCAGGGTAGGAAGCTAATTCATAGCCCCATCTATAACTGAATATGGTACCCAGACCTGACCATCTAGTAAGCCTTACCAGAGAATCCAGATAATTGCAGAGCCCATCCCACGGCTTCACTTGGGTAGGGCACCAAGCCAGCAGTCTCATGTAACTATTCTTAGCCAGTAGCACGTCCCCCCAATCCAACTGCAGAGCTTGAGCTGTTGCCTCTCCCCAAAATAGACCATAATAGCAGACTTCATTGCCTAAGGATATTACCAGCAGCACACCCAGAAACCCAAACTGAGTTGACTGGTAAAAATCAGTCTCTGCCAAAGCAAAACTCTCAAGCTTCGAACAGGAATCCAATTACTCAAATGTACAGATACCAGTGTAAGAAATCAAGAATCATGAAAACCCAGGTAAATATGACACCACCAAAGGAAACTAATAATGCTCAAATAACTGATTTAAAGAAATGGAGGTCTATGAACTATCTGACAAAGAATTCAGAATAAATCACTTAAAGAAGTTTAATGAACTATAAAGACACATGGACAACTAAATGAAATTAGTTGCATGAACTAAATGAGAAGAACAACAAATCAATAGAAACTATCAAAAAATGTACAATCCTAAAGGTAAAAAAAATACAATAACTGCACTGAAGAATTTGAGTTTCAAAAGCAGACTCGACCATGCAGAAAAAAGAGTCAATGACCTGGAGGATAGGACATTAGAAATTATCCAGTTAGAGAAACAAAAAGAAAAAAAAATAAAAAAAGATGAAGAATACCTATTAAACTTACAGATACCATAAAAAACCAATATTCACAAAATAGGAATTCAGCAATATGGGACTAACAGAAGGAGAAGAGAAAGAGAAGGAGACAGAAAGTATATTTAAAGTAATAATGGCTTAAAAACTGAACCTGGAAAGAGAAATAGATATCCAAATATATGAGGCTCAAAGGACTCCAAATAGGTTGAACCCCAATAGGGCCACACCAAGACACAGTATAATTAAATTGTCAAGAGTCAAAGACAAAAACAAAAATTTAAAGCAACAAGAGAAAAAGAGAAGTTACATAGAAGGGAACCCCCCTAAGACTATCAGTGGATTTCTCAACAGAAACATTTCAGACCAGGAGTGAATGGGATGACATATTAAAAATATTAAAAGAATAAAACTGTAAACCAAGAATATTATACCTGGCAAAGTTGTCCTTCAGAAATGAAGGAGAGATAAAGACTTTTTCAAACAAAAGCTGACTATGGAGTTCATAGTCATGCCTTACAAGAAATGCTAAAGGGAGTTCTTTGAGTGGAAGTAAAAGAATGCTAATTAACATCATAAAAATCTGAAAAGGTAGCATCAATCTCACTAGTAATGGTAAATAGTCATTGATTTGGCAAGATGGTAATAGTGATGTATAATTCACTTACAACTCTAGTTTAAAAGTTAAAAACAAAAACACAGTAAAAATAACCATAACTACAATATTCTGTTATTAGGCACACAATATAAAAAAGATTGCAAATTGTAACATCAATAATTTAAAATGGTAGAGGGAGAAGAAAAAGTGTAAAACTTTGGGATAACTACAAGAGAACTGGAAAATTGTAAGGAACATATGATTTATCAAGATTGAATCAGAAAGAAATAGAAAATCTGAATAGGCCAATTCTAGTAAGAGATTGAATCAGTAATAAAACATCTCCCAAGCCCAGGACAAGATGGCCTCACTGGTGAATTTTATCAAATATTTAAAGAAAAAATTAATACCAATCCTTCTCAAACTCTTCCAACAAATTGAAGAGGAGGGCACACTACCAAACTCATTTTATGAGACCAGCATTATCCTGAAACCCAAACCAGGATAGAGCACTAATAAAAAAAGAAAACTATAGGCCAAAATTCCTGGTGAAAATAGAGGCAAAAATTCTCAATAAAATACTAGCAAACTGAATTTAGCAATATATTGAAAGAATCATTCACCATGATCAACTGGGATTTAACCCTGGATGCAAGGATGGTATAATGTATGTAAATTAATCAATGTGATACATCATATTAATAGCAGTAAAGGAAAGAATCACATGATCATTTTAGCAGATGCAGAAAAAGCATTTGACAAAATTCAATATCCATTCATGATAAAAACTCTTAGCAAATTTGGCATAGAAGGAACATATCTTAACATAATAAAGCTCATATATGATAAGCCCACAGCTAACATCATACTCAAGTATATGGTGAAAGGTTGGAAGTTTTTCCTCTGAGATCAGGAAGAAGCAAGGGTGCCCACTCTCACCACTCCTATTCAACACAGTAATGGAAGTCCTAGCTAGACCGACCAGGCAAAAAAAGAAACAAAGGTATCAGGATTAGAAAGAAAGAAAGAAGTGAAACTGTCTCTACTTGCAGATGACATCAGTTTATATACAGAAAATCCTAAATTTGCAACTATGTGGATAGAACTAGAGGGTATTATGCTAAGTGAAATTAGTCAGTCAAAGAAAGACAAAGATCATATGACTTCATTCATATGAGAACTTTAAGACAAAAAACAGATGAACATAAGGGAAGGGAAGCAAAAATAACATAAAAACAGGGAGGGGGACAAAACATAAGAGACTCTTAAACATAGAGAACAAGCAGAGGGTTGCTGGAGGGGTTGTGGGAGGGGGAATGGGCTAAATGGGTAAGGGGCATTAAGGAATCTACTCCTGAAATCACTGTTGCACTATATGTTAACTTGGATGTAAATTAAAATATAAATTAATTATTTTTTAAAAAGCAACAGAAAGGAAAAAAAAAAAGAGAAGAAAATCCTAATAAGTCAACCAAAAAAAACTATTAGATCAAATCAATGAATTCAGTAAAGTTGCAGATACAAAGTTAATGTATGAAAATCAGTATGGTTTCTATACACCAACAATTTTATGAAAAAGAAATAAAGAAATTTATCCCATTTATAATAACATCAAAAACAGTAAAACACTTAGGAATAAATTTAACCAAGGAAATGAAAGATCTCTACTCTGAAAACTATAAGCCAGAGATGAAAAAAATCAGACACAAATAAATAGAAAAGTACCAAGTGTTCATGGAGTGGAAGAATTCATAATGTTTAAATGGCAATACAACCAAAATCCATCTATAGATTCAATGCAATTCTTATCAAGATTTCTTTCTTTTTTTTTTTTTTTTTGTAGAAGTAGAAAAAACACTGCTACAACTTATATGGAACCATAAAAGATTCCAAAAAGCCAAAGAAATCCTGAGAAAGAAGAACAAAGCAGGAGGCATCAGACTCTTTGATTTCAAGTTATACCTTAAATCTGTCATAATCAAAACAGTATGGTATTGGCATAAAACCAGACAAACAGAACAAGGGAACAGAACTAAGAACCCAGAAATGAACCTAAGCATATAGGTTAACTAATACTTGACAAGGGAGCCAAGAATATTCAGTGGAGAAAAGACAATGTCTTCAATAAGTGGTGCTGGGATAACTGAATATACACATGTAAAAGAATGAGACAAATTAACTCAAAATGTTGATACATGTACACAATGGAATATTATTCAGTCATAGAAATAAGGAAATCCTACCATTTATAACAACATGGATGGACCTTGAAGATACTATGCTAAGTGGGATAAGTCAGACAGAGAAAAATAAATGCTATGTGATTTCACTTATATGTAGAATCTAAAAACAAAAAAAAACACCTAAAACAAAACTCATAGGAAAAAATATCTGACATGTTATCAGAGTCAGGGGTGGGAGAAGGGGGAATTGGAGGAAGGTGGTCAAAAGATACAAATTTCTTGTTATAAGATAAATAATTACTAGAGATAAAATGTACAACATGATGACTATAGTTAATATGCTGTATGATATGGAGGAAAGTTGTTAAGGAAAATCCTGAGAGTTTTCATCACAAAGAGAAATTTTTCTTTTTATTTATTTTTATTTTTATTATATCTATATGAGATGATGGATATTAGCTGAACCTATTGTGCTAATCGTTTCACAGTATATGTTAAATCAAACCATCATATTATATGCCTTAAACTTATACAATAATGTTTGTTGATTATTTCCAATAAAACTGGGGAAAAATGTCAAAATAATGGACAGTTTATCCTGAGAATTTGGGTAATGGAGTGACACTGTTGACATCTGGACATCTTATTTTGGGTAAAAGCTGTGTTTCCATTTTTGTTTTTGTTTTTGTGTTTTTTTGTAACATGTGAATCACTATAATATTTTTTTGTCAACTCTACCTATACTTATTTACTGAACACCTTTCTTTGGACTCAGCTTTTTAAAACTAAATAAATTCTATTAGGAAGAGGTCATTATCTACACTACCACAAATGAAAACCCTGTATCTTGAATAAAATAAAATTACAGGTGCACCTGGGTGGTTCAGTCAGTTGAGCATCCAACTCTCGATTTTTGGCTCAGGTCATGATCCCAGGGTCATGGGAGGAGCCTGAGTGAGGAGCCTGCTCAAGAGCCCCTCTCTCTCTCTTCCTCTGCTCCTCTCCGCCACTCACACCTGCTCTAAAATAATATATTTTTTTTAATAAATATATATATATATATTTATACATATATATATATATATTTTTTTTTTTTTTGAAATTTGGAAAGAGACATGGATGTCTACGATTACTGTTCAACAGTATATTTGATATCTTAGGAAATGCAGTAAGGCAAGAAAAATAAAAAGTATAATGTTTAAAAAGGAAGAAATAAAATGATCATTATTTACAGATGACATAATTATATATGTAAAAAATAAAAAATAACCTAAAGGTAAACTACTGGCATTAATAAGTAATATTTAGGGGAGTGATATAAGGTCAATATATAAAAATCAACTGTTTTATTTTTTTTATTTAAAAAAAATTTTTTTAACGTTTTATTTATTTTTGAGACAGATAGAGACAGAGCATGAGCAGGGGAGGGTCAGAGAGAGAGGGAGACACAGAATCCGAAACAGGCTCCAGGCTCTGAGCTGTCAGCCCAGAGCCCAATGCGGGGCTCGAACCCACGGACCGCGAGATCATGACCTGAGCCGAAGTCGGACGCCCAACCGACTGAGCCACCCAGGCGCCCCTCAACTGTGTTTTTTAAACCAGCAAAAATCAAGTAGAAAATAAAAAGTTTTAAATGTTATCATGTATACTAGCATTAAAATCATTACATGCTTAGGAAAGATGGTCAGTATCTTAAAAAAAACTCTGATACATAATTGGGAAAAATTTTAAATGACCTAAATTAATGGAAGAATGTAACACATTTGTGGACATCCCCAAATTGATCTATAGATTAATATAATCACAATCAAACTCTCAGCAATATACTTAGGGCAGGTGTTAGGATTAGTAAAGAACTGGGTCTCATTAAATGACTCCAAAGAGTCAAGTAGCCCCACTAAGCTGAGTCAAGAAAGGAAATCCAGTATTGAGAGATCTGGGCCTTAAAATGAGGGAAAACCATTGGACTTATTAAGTTAAATAAAGCTGGGGCACCTGGATGGCTCAGTCAGTTGAACGTCCAACTTCGGCTCAGGTCACGATCTCGTGGTTCTTGAGTTCAAGTCCCACATCGGGCTTGCTGCTGTCAGCGCAGAGCCTCCTTCAGATCCTCTGTCCCCCTCTCTCTGCCCCTCTCCCACTTGTACTCCCTCAAAAATAAATAAAAATTTTTTTGAAAGCTAAAATAAGCTATATGAGGGAAAGAATATGATGTTTCTTTCGCGCTTCACAGTCTGCACTTGTCTTTTGCGTCCATAATCTCCTTGAGAACTGTCAGCATCGTGAGCTGGAGGATCATCATTCCCATTCTACCAGTAAAGAAACTAAGGCTCAGAGAGCATTTTAGAGGCCAAAGAGATTCAAAATTATAGAGCAGGGATTAGAACACAGTTTTTTCTGGATTTTTGTCCAAAGCTCTTTCTGGAAAAAAAGATGTTAAGAAATAACATATACATACCATTCAGGGAATGTAGGTGTATCCTAAGTGTTATTTGAAATTTCAGATATATGAAAATATGAAAAGGAAGATACACACATATGACTATTGCAAAATGCGTGCTTTTGAATACACTCTTCCCTCAACTTTGAATGCCTCTCACTCCTTTATTCCCCAGTTGTCCGTTAAAATTCCACTGCAGCACTTTCTCCTCTAAGCAATTACCCTTTCCACACAAACAGACTTCAACACTGAGTTCATTTTCAGAGGTAGCATTGTGTAGAGATTAAGAGCAAGGACTCTAGAGTCAGACTTTGAATTGGCATCCTCGGTCTGACACTTAACAGTTGTATAACTTTGGAATGGTTATTTAGCCTTTCATTATATGTATTTCCTAACTGTAAAATAAAGATGATAACAGTATCGTCCATCTTTTAGGATTGTTGCAAAAATTAAATCAGTTGATAATGTAAAGTGCTAGAACAGTGCCTGGTACGCAGTAGGTATGATATAAGGTGATAACTGGGATCAATATTATTCAAAATCATTTATTGTACACCTACAGGATGCCAGTGACTGTGCTAAGCTTTGTTGATAGAAGTGAAACAAAATTTCCTGCTCTGTAGTGGAGGAAAGAGACAATAAGTCAGTAAATAACTAAACAAGATAATTTCAGACTTCAAAATTTGCATAAAGGACACAAACATAGGGATGTAATAGATAGTAGTAGGGGGTGGGTGTTGTCTTCTTTAAGGAGGTTGGTTACAGAAGTGATGTGTAAGTGATCAGAGGGGGATATAAGTCTTCACTGCTAATAATGAAGAGGCATGAGGAGATCTGGGAGAAGAATATTCCAGGCAGGAGGAACAGATAGTGCAAAGATGCCAAGATTAGAACAAGTTTAGTGTGTCTGAAAACAAAAATGGTACCTGTATGGGTGGAAAATGATGGAGAAAATAAGAGGTAGGAGGTGAAGTTGGTGAGGAAAACAGAAGTTGGATCATGCAGGACTTTGTAGGCCATGGAAAGAAATTTCAATTTTATGTGTAGCTAGAAACTATTGCAGTAAATTATAAGAAGTAAGGAGATATGATTTGATCAATGTTTTAAAAAGATCACTCTGACATCTCTGTGGAGAATGGATTGCAGGAAGGCAAGACTGGAAGCAGAGAGATTAAGGAGAGTGATAGGGCAAAAGATGGCTATAGCAGTAGAAATGCAGAACAAGAGATGGATTCACAATGTTTTGGAAGTGCAGTCTAGACTTGCTGATAAACTGAATGTAGACACTAAGGGAAGGAGAGAGCTCCAAGATGACCACCAGGGTTTTGAGCTCCAGCAACTGGGTGAATGGTGGGGCCATTTACTGAGATGGGGACTGATCACTTTTTTTTTTTTATCTTCTTTTTCTTTTTCTTTCTTTCTTTCTCTTTCTTTCTTTCTTTCTTTCCTTCTTTTTCTTTCTTCTTCCTTTTTTCTTCCCTTTTCCTTCCTTCCTTCCTTTCTTCTTTCCTTCCTTCCTTCTTTCCTTTCTTTTCTTTCCTTCCTACCTTCCTTCCTACCTTCTTTCTTTCTTTAATTCCAGTGTAGCTAACACACTGAATGTAACATGACTGCTATATTTGTTTCAGATGTATACTATACTACATTATAGTATATATAATTATATATTATATGCAGTTATATATATAGTATATATTATATGTAGTTATATACATAGTATATATTATAGTATAATCACTATATTATAGTGATTCAACAATACCATATATTACTCTGCTCATTAAGATACATGTACTCTTAATTCTCTTCACCTATTTCACCCATAACCCCACCAATCTACCCTCTAGCAATCATTAGTTTGTTCTCTATACTTAAGAGTCTGTTTCTTGGTTTGTCTCTGTTTTTCCTTTGTTTGTTTGTTTTGTTTGTAAATTACACATATGAGTGAAATCATATATTTATCTTTTTCTGATTGCCTTATTTCACTTAGCATTATACTCCCTAGCTCCAACCATGTCATTGCAAATGGTAAGATTTCTTTCTTTTTATGGCTGAATAATATTCCTCTGTGTGTGTGTGTGTGTGTACCATATTTTCTTTATCCATTCATCTATTGATGGACACTTGGGCTGTTTCCATAATTTGGTTATTGTAAATAATGTTGCAGTAAACATAGGAGTGCATGTATACCTTCAAATTAGTGTTTTTGTATTCCTTGGGTAAATACCCAGTTGTGCAATTACTGGATTATAGGGTAGTTCTATTTTTAATTTTCTGAGGAATCATCATACAGTCTTCCACAGTGGCTGCACCAGTTTGCTTTCTCACTAACAGTGCACAAGGTTCCTTTTTCTCCACATCCTAGCCAACATTTGTTGTTTCTTGTGTTTTTAATGCAATGTTTTATTATTTTTTTATTAAAAATTTTCTTTTAATGTTTATTCATTTGAGAGAGAGAGAGAGGCAGAGAGAAAGGGAGACACAGAAACCAAAGCAGGCTCCAGGCTCTGAGCTGTCAGCACAGAGTCCAATGCCTGGCCTGAACTTGTGAACTGTGAGATCATGACCTGAGTGGAAGTTGGACGCTTATCCGACTGAGTCACCCAGGCACCCCAATACGATTCTTTAAATAAACATTTAAAAATAAAATAAAATAAAAATTAGTTTATGACAATAAACTGAGAAGACTGCATCCTCAATTCCTTGAATTTAGAAGTGGCCTGGAGTCGTCATGTACAGACATGAAAAAGCTTGCCCCACAGCCATCTTTAAAATAACCCTAGTCTGGGGCGCCTGGGTGGCTCAGTCGGTTAAGCGGCCGACTTCGGCTCAGGTCATGATCTCACAGTCCGTGAGTTCGAGCCCCGCGTCGGGCTCTGTGCTGACAGCTCAGAGCCTGGAGCCTGTTTCAGATTCTGTGTCTCCCTCTCTCTGACCCTCCCCTGTTCATGCTCTGTCTCTCTCTGTCTCAAAAATAAAAATAAACATTAAATAAAATAAAATAAAATAAAATAAAATAACCCTAGTCTGGAAATAGAAAAAAATATAGATGAACATAGGGGGTAAAAAGAGAAAGGCAAACCATAAAGCAGACTCTTAACTATAGAGAACAAACTGAGGGTTGCTGAGGGGAGGTGGTGGGAATGGTCTAAATGGGTGATGGGTATTAAGGAAGGCACCTGTGATGAGCACTGGACGTTATTTGTGATAAATCACTAAATTCTACTCCTGAAATTAATATTACACTATATGTTAACAAACTGGAATTTAAATAGAAACTTGTAATAAAAATAAGTAAATAAATAAATAATAAAATGCAAACAAAGATTACATTATAGACATGCTTGCAAAGCTTCAAAAAATAAAAGGCTATATGCAGCTTCACCCTTTACAAATATAACTAGGGTAAGTTAATTATCATTAGGCTAATTAATTAATCATTAATTAGGCTGAAATGAATAATCCTTTATTAGTTCCATTATGCAGAAATTGCCTTCATATTTTACTCCTGGTTAAGACATCCTTAAGATTGGATAGAACTAAAATGGGAAAATAAACAAGCAGATTTTCAACAAGATAGTGTGTTGACGGTCATGGTTGTTGTCTCAAGCAGGACAGTGGTTGACTACAGGGACCCAAAAAGAACCAAAAGGCCAATGTGGGCCATAGCATTTCTTGGGTATATATAGTTACACAGCACAAATTTATAAGTCATTTTAACTCCTCTCCTTTTCTACATATTTCCTTACCAATTCTTCCACTTATCCTCAATGTTGCTTTCTAACCAGTACAGTATCCATTTCCCTCACTAGAACACACACAAAGAACAGTTCCTTATTTCTAGGCTCTCCCCTCCCTGTGAGGTTTACAACTGATTGTCTGATCTTCCTCAAACAAAATTTTCATTATTTCACTTCTCATTCAGGAATGTTTAGGGAGCCTCCAAGTTTTATCTTCTCTCATCTCCTTAGTCAGACCTTTGTCAATTGTCTCAATACAAGTTCATCAACCTTTCTGGGATATTTTGTTACTCTCTGGTTTAAAGTCATCAGTGGCCCCATAAGATACATAATAGTAAATATGTTCTCATGAAACTTCTCCAATAATTCTTTTTTTTTTTTTTTTTTTAGCATTTTTTAAATTCATTTTTGAGAGACAGAGACAGAGTGTGATCAGGGGAGGGGCAAAGAGAAGGAGACACAGAATCCTAAGTAGGCTCCGGGCTCTGAGCTGTCAGCACAGAGTCTGACGCAGGTCTCGAACCCACAAACCATGAGATCATGACCTGAGCAGAGGTCAGATGCTCAACCCACTGAGCCACTCAGGTGCTCCTAATAATTCTTGTTTTAATTCCATTTCTTAGCCTAGTTCTCCACTTCCTAACAACTGACCATACTTGACTTTCTTAGGCTCATCTCCTGCCACTCCTTCCTTCCCCACAACCTCCTGTATTCAAGCCACCGTAGGCAGTTTGCCATCCCTGGAAGATTGATGATTTTCCACATCTCTTTGCCTAGATTAATACTATTCCCAAGGTCATGAATGCTTGTCTTCTTTTAACCATGTATAGAAAGGTAGGAACTATACCAATATCACTTCAAAAACTTTCCTAACTCCCTGACCCTGCATTATACTTCCTTTCTATTCATTGCTTCCTATTCTATTTTCCCACAGCATTTGGTTTAAATTTTGTTTGGATTTATGACGAATTCTATATATTGCCATACCTCAGACTACACTGTATGAAATCTTTAGGGCAGGAAAAGTTTCCTGTAGTTATTTCTATATTTCTTATATTCAGCTCTTATTCTTCAAAGGCTGAGATGGTGCTTAATAAATGTTTGCATTTTGGGGTGCTGGGTGGCTCAGTCGGTTAAGTGTCCAACTTCGGCTCAGGTCGTGATCTCGCGGTTTGTGAGTTCAAGCCCCGGGTCGGTCTCTGTGCTGACAGCTCGGAGCCTGGAGCCTGCTTCGGATTCTGTGTCTCCCTCTCTCTCTGCCCCTCCCCTGCTCATGCTCTGTCTCTCTCTGTCTCAAAAATAAATAAAAACATTAAAAATTTTTTTAAAATAAATGTTTGCATTTTGAATGGATTCAGTTTCCCCAAATTCTATGGTCTTCAGGCTACATATTGCATTTCTGTACTCTGTATTCCATTTTAAGTGTCCTAAGTTATTGCTTATGCATAAGGTATATTACGAACTGTAAGATGGCCTTTGCCTAACTCCACAACTACCCTCTTCCATCTCTGCCACCTCTTCTTAGTAACTCTCCTTCCCAAGTGCTTAAAAAATACTCTATGGCATTCCACAAAGTCAGGGAAGTGTTCCATAAACATTTTTGATTATTGAGGAAATGTAATTCCCTTGGCTATAGCTTCCAATAAAATTTAAGACAAGAGAATCACTAAAATCAATCACTGTACAACACATTGAGGACATAGGTTTCCACACTGACCTTTGTCAACCTTTGGTTGACAAGGAAGTTAAACCCTGGTGTTATTATCCTTCTCTGTTATTTTTGCATGGTTTATATACACCTTTCTCAAACTGCTGATAATAATGCCGCCCTTTCATTGAGCATATATGATAAGCAGACACTGTGTTGCTGGCCTGACTTGCATCATCTCATGTAATCCTTATACCAATCCTGAAAGTCCGTTCTCAAGATTAGAAAACTGAGGCTCAGAGAAGTATGGTAACTTGTCCAAACTCACATGGCTAACACACTGTGGAGCTGATACCCTTAATAAATGATTATGTAGACTTTGAGTCATCACTCCCAGTGACAGGTAAACCCTTATGTCATTTGAAAACAACACCTGTAGGCAGTGTTAAGGACTTTTTAAAAATATTGAACTGTAATGTATAGCTTTCAGCTCTTGGTCCTAGTTCTGTACACTAAGTCATATATGTGGAGAGTTTTAATTATTATTTCTTATGCTAGCCTTATTAATATTTAAAGGCTATTGCTATTTTTTTCATTTTTCTTTTCTTTTCTTTTTTAACACCAAATATCTTCATCTCTTTCAGCTGTTCCTCATGTAACTTGGCCTGAGGCCTCACACACTCCAGGTTGCTCTCCTTTGGACAAGCTCTGGTTGTGTCAATCAATGTCCCTCTTAAAACTGGATGAAGCCCAGGGCTGAACATAATGCCCCCTAACTGGTGTAGACTGCACTCAAACTATCACCTCCTTTATTCAGATCCTTTACTTCTATTAATGTAGTCTGAAATTGTGTTACATTTACTGGCAATTCTGTCAGTTAAAACCCTGAGGGTTTTATTTTCCATATGAATTACAAAATTTATGAATGTGAGAGCAATTTACAGACTATAAAACTACTATACTAATATGATTTATTAATAGTAGCATAAATGGCAGATTTGATCTACTTTCAAAGCAAAACAGTTCACAGAATAAATTTTAATTGGTGGATTCTAAAAATCTAATTCTAAAAATCTCCAAACCGTTAAAAAAAACAAACAGGGTAAGCCAATTTGCCTGCAAATAATAGATGCAAGTCTCTGTAAGTAGGAGCTTTGTCATCCATGGACTTTAATATTTCTAAAACACTCCAGGGTTCAACTTTAATGTAGAAGTTAAGCAACATGATTTTTATTATGCAGGCTGCTCTGGACAACCACTATGACGTGAGAACATTCATAGAGCAAAGTTTCTTCATCAAATGCATACATGTAAATTGTAGCCTTTGATAGCTGTTTGCGGAAAAATGGTCATCATGGGAAAGCAGAATGGGCCTTGACTAAGAACTGATATCAACTATTCATTTCAGTTCAGAAACTTTTACTAAGCACACAGTACATGTAGAGCATTATTATAGGTGCTCTGAAGGAATCAAAGAAAATGGGATTCCTGCCCTCAGTCATAAATACGCTCATCATATAAAGCCATCATTAATGAACCCACTTTCATATTTTCCCAACACTATGGAATAATAAAGATCACTTAGAACCACATCAATTATTTTTAAGTTATCCGGAATTTTCAGTTAACCCAGGAGGCTTTAAGTTTTCCATATAGCAGAGTTTTCCAGTAATAGCAGAGTCACCTCCGTTGATACAGTTGCTCATTAATTCATTCAACAAATACATAACACTAAGGAAACTCTAGTAACTGGGTCTGCCTAGAGTTAATGCATTTATGGGGAATGAAATCTAATAAGGTTACATTCATAAGTAGGGGCCAGATACAAAGGGCTTTGTATGTTGAAGTGGAGTATATGTTGTTTTTGTCCAACCACTATTTTTCTTCACATTCTCTTGCTAATAGAACTCTCTTTTCCAGGACAGGGCCATCTTCATGTTGCTGGGGGGAGGCAGAATGACTCTGGCCCCTTCATGTCCCACCCAGACCTAAGCCTAGACAATCAGAGTCCCCTATCCCTCAGGCTGTGGTGATTGATACAGGGCAGGCAGGTGACCCAAGCCAGGCTAATCAGGGTGCTGGCCTGACATTTTTTGTTAGAGTTACTAAAGAACAATTGTTTCCAGAGGGGTTGCTAGACTGCTACGATGGAAGTGGTGGTTTGGGGGGAGGGAGGTTTTTCAGCATCAGCCTGATGCTAAGTAGAGACAGTCTAAGACAGAAACCAAGAGACAGCCCTGATGACATCCCTTGCCATGGAATGAAGCCAGGTCTGCCCCTGGATTTTACAGTATGTTAGCTAATAAATCCCATTTACTGTATAGGTTAGTTGAATTGTTTTTTGTTGTTTATAATCAACTTGATTCTAACTAAAACTTATGTTACATAAAGAATTTGATGTCATGACATTCATATTCAAACCTACATCATATCTATAAGTAATATATATATATATATACACACACACACACACACACACACACACACATCTATCTATCTATCTACTATGTCATACAGGTTCAACACTGTGCTCAGTATGACAATCCAAACTTTATCTAATTTCTTTTTTTTTAATGTTTATTTATTTTTGAGACAGAGAGAGACAGAGCATGAACGGGGGAGGGTCAGAGAGAGAGGGACACACAGAATCCGAAGCAGGCTCCAGGCTCTGAGCTATCAGCACAGAGCCCTACGTGGGGCTCGAACTCACGAACTGTGAGATCATGACCTGAGCCGAAGTCGGACGCTCAACCGACTGAGCCACTCAGGCACCCCAAACTTTATCCAATTTCAACCTCATCTTCAGCAATGCATATTCTCTCTCTCTGTATTCCATGTGTAAAATACACTTTTATTAGTATTCTTACTTATGAAGATGCTTTGAGAATTAATGAGCTAAAATTAGCTAATTTAGGGAAATTTTAATAGAGCCTGCTGATGCTGAGTGATTATTTAACATACACTAGTGACCTGTTGAAAGCAGGCGTATGAGGCCTCCATAAACCCATGTCTTAATTGTGGCAAACTCCAGCATTTCTTTAGCTTCTAATTTTGGATGAATATCCAAATTCTGAAATTTACTATCCAGTGCTCTATTCACTAGAGAATATTGCAATCTTAAACCATGCTTCAAAATTGTTCTTCACAAAATTTTATGATGTATCAAAATAAGTCATGTCTGAAGTAAATGTTCTAATTTTAGATGGTGCTTCTTTTTCTATCAAAAACCACTTTCATGTAGAATCATTTCCAGTACACTTACTGGTAAAGACATATTCCAAAAGAAGGAAGTAATTTGCAAGGTTTTTTTTTCTTTCTGTCTGAATGAGGCCTCTAAAAACAAATACTCATCTATAATGCATGGAGTTTATTTTAAAGCAAAAATTGTGTCACATTTTACCATGAGTAAATAATTACATTTCCTACTTTCTTCCTCCTTTTCTCCAGGACTAGTAATATTTGAATTGATCCACAGGAAAATCACATTGAATTTTATCAACAAGTCAATAAAATACAATAATAGCATTGATATTGTAGATGGTCTGCACATGCAAACCTGGGATAATTTGACCAGTTACATTAGTCTAATTTCTTATTTTTTGTAAAGTAATCAAACAACCATTTTCATTATTTTTTGACTGAGTGTCCAACTGGGGTTTGCATGTAGTGACCAAAAACAGGCCTAAGGCATCAGAAAAGATTCAAGCTTTGCCCATGAGGCCTATACTAAAACACAACTGCTCAGTACACTCAGAGGCCTGGCCGGGCCTTACACATGCAAGGTTGAAACAGTCTTAGAAGGTACTTGATACCTATAGCAAACTGGTACCAGAATTCAAATCTTTGTTTTGTTTCAGTACTTTCACAAACAGAGCTATGCAAACTCCATGTAGAATTGGGTCAACTCAAGCTCAGTTTAGGAGGCTTGTTAATGCATTGGTTATACAACACAATACACACCTTCAAAAGTAAAACTTTCAATAAGCACATAGTGCTTTAAATGCCAAACATCTGTCTCTCTACAGACACAACTAATAAAAATCAGAATTAAAAACAAACAGGAAATCGTCTTTCAATACATAAACTAAAGACATAAACTAGGGGTTTGTATCCCTGGTTGACCATTAAAATCAGCTGTAAGATCTGATTTCTATGGCCTGGGGTGGGATCCACACAGGTTTTTAAAGCTTCTCAGGTGATCTTAATATACAGCTAAATTTAAGAATGGCCTAAACTTTTCTAATCTTAAAGTATTATTTACAGAGAAAGGTAATAAAGAGCATGATAGTTGTTTCTTACATGAACAATTCTGCAAATTACTGAAAGTCCAAGAGCTTTGGTCTCTTTGTCGTTAAAATATGAATTATGCTATCTGTCACTCAGGATATTTTCAACAATTACCAATATAAAGGATGTGGCCTGGAGTAATGCTTAGCACATTATGGGGTGAACACTCAAAAGCCACCAAGTGATCAGGTAGGTAATCCCTCTGGGTAAGATGAGAGGGGCTGGTGGAAACTATAGCAAAACAAGAGAGACCCAGTCTAAAGGGGACATCCACTGCTTGGTCTTTTGCCAATGGTCATGTAGGAATATACTTCCATATCTTCTTCTCTTCCTCCTCCTCTTCTCCTCCTCTTCTTCCTCCCCATCCTGCTCCCCCTCTCCTTCCTCCTCCTTTTTTTAGGAAGAGAAAGAAATCTGGATATTTTAAGTATGAAATTTTCCTACTTTTAAAGCAGCCCAACAAAACATATTTGTGTCACCAATTTTCTCTTCTGGAAAGTCTTAATTCTCTTTTACCATACAAACATACTCTTGTCACATGTCTGTGGGTGGTTTCAAATTTTGTTCTTGTTTTAGGTTAGTTTTAATTAATTAATTAACTATCCATTTATCTTTCTGCCAAGTATTTCTTCCCAAGTGGATCAAGGACTTCTAATTTACTTTCATTGAGGTATAATTGACATACAACATTATATTAGTTTCAGGTGTACAACACAGTGATTTCATATTTGTATATATTGTGAAATGATCACCACATGAAGTCTAGTTAACATCCATCACCACACATAATTACAGAATTGGATCAAGAATCTCTAGCTATGACTTTGTATGATATAACCACATAATGAATCTATTAGTCGTCAAGTATTATGCAGTTAAAATTTGTTCATGATACATTTTTCCCATGTGATTAATGACACAATTTTGTCTTCCTCTAGTTATGTCTCCCCTCCCCCATCAATAGTAAATTTTTCTTCAATTTCAACCTCAGCAATTTGTTATAGTCACCACTTCGCATTTTTCATTTTTTGCTTTTATTTTGAGAATAAACAAATGTTATTTTTTGCCAACTGAAATTGTACCAATAAAGCTCACTTTTTTCCAAAGAACACCACATTTTCTTATTCTACTGTATCCAATAGCACCACTTAGCTTCACTGTTGCTACTACATACAATCTGCATGAATAAAAGCGGCTTCTTTATCTTTCCTTAGAAAGGAAAAACTCTTACGTTATACCAACACCCCTTGTTTACATATGGTAGATGAAGTACTTTGTTCTGTTTTTTTTCAAGTTTTTATTTAAATTCTAGTTAGTTAGGGGCACCTGGGTGGCTCAGTTGATTAAGTGTCTGACTTTGGCCCAGGTCATGATCTCGCAGTTTGTGAGTCCGAGCCCCACATAGGGCTCTGTGCTGACAGCTCAGAGCCTGGAGCCTGCTTCAGATTCTGTGTCTCCCTCTCTCTCTGCCCCTCCCCTGCTCACACTGTCTGTCTCAAAAAATGAATAAAACACTTAAAAAATTTTTTTAAAATTTCTAGTTAGTTAACATATAGTGCAATATTGGTTTAAGGAGTAGAATTCAGTGATTCATCACTAACATACAACACCCAGTGCTCATCATAACAAGTGCCCTCCTTAATACCCATCACCCATTTAGCCCATAATTTAGCCCACCCCCCACCCACCTCCCTTCATCAACCCACAGTGTTCTCTAGAGTTAAGGGTCTCTTACAGTTTGCTTTTCTCTCTTTTTCCTCTTCCCCTATGTTCATCTGTTTTGTTTCTTAAATTCCACATATGGGTGAAATCATAAGCTATTTATCTCTTTCTGACTGACTTATTTCACTTAGCCTGATATACTCTAGCTCCATCCATGTCCTTGCAAATGGCAAGATTTCATTCTTTTTGATAGCTGGTATACACACACACACACACACACACACACCACATCTTCTTTATCCATTCATCAGTCAATGGACATTTGGGCTCTTTCCATAATTTGCTATTTTGATAATGCTGCTATAAACATCAGGGTGCATGTGCCCCTTCAAATCAGTATTTTTGTATCCTTTAGATAAATATTTATGGGTGAAGTACTTTGAATTCTTTCTTTTTTTTAAGTTTATTTATTTATTTAGAGAGATAGAGCATGCATGGGAGGGGCAGAGAGAGAGGGAGAGAGAGAGAATCCCAAGCAGGCTCCACACTGTCAGCACAGAGCCCTATGCAGGGCTCGAACCCCCAACGTGCAAGATTATGACCTGAGCCAAAATCAAGAGCTGAATACTTAATCTGACTGAACCACCCAGGTGGCTTTTAACAAAGCATAGAGGTTCTCATGTCCTACAGTAGCACCTAAACATGAAAGTGACAGTTTTGTGACTGAATTTGCTGAGAAACTCTATCACTATTATAAGACATGAAGCTAGCAGATGACACAAAAACTTCTTCCATGAATTATGAGTGGAAAACCTAATCAAAGTTTTAAAAAATTTAGCACTTATTTAAGGACTATTATTGCTGTATAAAAGTTTAAGAAATTGGGGCACCTGGGTGGCTCTGTTGGTTAAGCATCCAACTCTTGATTTCGGCTCAGGTCATGATCTCATGGTTTGTGACTTCAAGCCCCACATCAGGCTCTGCACTGATAGTGCACAGCCTGCTTGGGATTCTCTGTCTCTCTCTTTCTGCCCCTCCCCTGCTCTCTCTCTCTCTCTCTCTCTCTCTCTCAAAATGAATAAACATTAAAAAAATAAAAAATAAAAAAAGAAGTTTGAGAACTTGTTTCAAAACTGATGGGAGGCCACAAAACAAACTGATAGTTGAAGATGTGATTTATTTGTGAAAGGTCCTGCCTTTCAGATATACCTCCAACAGAGTTGTGTGTGATTAAAGATATTCTGTGTGAGATTAATTCAGGTTTTGACCTGAATTAGGGTATCTTGAAAACAACAGAATGATCTTTAAGGCCTCCTTGTGTGAATGCAGCCTTAAACAAATCAATTCGAAAATCTCCAATGCCTAGATTAGATGATAATTGAATGATATTTAACTTAATAGCAACAAACAATATAAATAGCTATAAACATAGTTATAAATTCAATCAATTCATCATTGATTCTTAAGCTGACTCCTGTTAACAGAAAAGGAGAATGAGGTAAACTTTTCTGTAAAACTCCAGCACTTGTGGAACCCACCGCTTCACTTAGAGAAAGAATGCCATTAAACTACTTGGAATATGCAACTGTCTAAGGGCAATATTTTCCTTATTCTTCTATGGCAGAAAAAAAACATAGAACTTAAAGAAGTTGTCACTATAAATGTGTGTGTGTATATGTGACACACAGACAAGTATGCATGCATATGTAACATGTATATTTTTATATGTGTAACATACATTTACCCGAGTTTGGCTTCCTTTCTTTCTCTCTCCCTCCCTTCCTTCTTTTATTTCTTCTTCGTAACAAAGAAATCAGTAAACAGTGCTATGATGCAATCAACTCTTGTGAGAAGGTAACAATCAATAATTACCGCTTACTGAAGTTTTGCCTAAAGTTAATATTTAAAAACATAACAGACAATTTTAATTTAGTTTATTTGAAGGAAAAAAGGATTCAAGAAGTGGACGATTCAAGTATTTTATGTACTATACTCGACATAGGACCTTTGTTAGTTGTTTTTCACAGAATCATAGAAAGCTAGACCCAGAAGCATTCCAAGATGGCATATAGATGAAATTCTCCTTGCAGGGGAGAAGACTGAAGCCCTTGCTAGCCAAGTATTTTCCACAGACAACTAGGATTTAAGCCCACGTCTTCTGACTGCAAGTCAGCAGCTCTTTCAACTCTACCAGCAGCCAATTTAAACCAAACCAAAACCAAAACCAAACCAAATAAAACCTGAGTCCATAATTCTCAGCATAAGGTTAACTGAAAAGAAAAAAAAATCTGGGTGACTGGATGGCTCAATCAGTTAAGTGTCCAACTCTTGATTTCAGCTCAGGTTATGATCCCAGGGTCGTGGGATTGAGCCTTCGTCAGGCTCTGCACTGACTGTGGAGCCTACTTATGATTCTCTCTCTCTTTCTCTCCCTCCCTCTCTCTCTCTCTCCCACTCGCGTGTGATATCTCCCACTCGCCCCTCTCTCCCACTCGCGTGTGCTCTCTCTCAGATAAGAAATTTTTTAAAAAGAGAAAAAAATCCTTTCCATTTGGTGAAAAAGCCAACCAGAGTAGTAAGATACAATTAGACTGTATTTTTGTTCATTTGTTAAAATTTACAACTTATAGTTTTCATATAATATACATCATTTAACCCATAATTTCCCACCATAATAAAGTAAAATAGTAGTACTGGTCAAATATTGTTCTTCCTCAAATGATCAGCTATAATTATGTAAGTTAGCTCTGATATTCACGTTCATTGCCACAAACTAGATTAGACTGGGAATATTGAATGCTGTGTTACAAACATATTGGGCATCAGAAAACTCTGAGTTCCAAACCTACCCAGCTATTTACCAACCCACTGACCTTGGGAAACATAAACTCTCTGAACCTTGGTTACCTTACCAGCAAATTGGGTGTAGTAGCACATATCTTTGACGATTTCTCTGAGTGTTAAATAAGATGATGCACCCAAAGTGCCTGTCTCTCATGCTCACTAAGGTCCAATGGCTCATCCCTGAAATTTTAACAGCAATGGACAAGAAGGTGGTTGGTGAATTTTCTGGGGCTATGCAGAGATGACTGGCTGATGTCTGAAACTACTTGTAAGACTGGACACCCGTGAAAGAATACCTTCTTATTTTAAGTTTTGTTTTTCATAAGCCATTTTGAAGTGACCAGTATACAGGTCATTTGGAAGCCTTTTTTGTACTCGCTGCTGGCTCGTAGTTTCCAAGGTAAACTTTATATCCTTGTCATTTCCCTAATGTGACACAAAGTGCTTATTAAATGCTTGTTGAATGAATGTCATTGAGCTTTACATTAGGCATGTACTTGGTGCATATATTCACACGCAGGAGCATGCATAAATGTAAACTCAGGGGCAGACACTTGGCCCATTTTGTTTACAGCCATATCCCCAGTGCTTATAGCAGTGCTTGCTACACAGTGTTCAACATTTTTTCTGATGAATAAATTAGTGAAAGTCTATGTGTATACTATCCCATCCTAGACATTGTAGGAAGCAAGCTATTAGTTGTCCCCACTCATTAAAAGCACTTGCTTAGGGGCGCCTGGGTGGCTCAGTCGGTTGAGCGGCCAACTTCAGCTCAGGTCATGATCTCTCCGTCCGTGAGTTCGAGCCCCGCGTCGGGCTCTGTGCTGACAGCTCAGAGCCTGGAGCCTGTTTCAGATTCTGTGTCTCCCTCTCTCTGACCCTCCCCCGTTCATGCTCTGTCTCTCTCTGTCTCAAAAATAAATAAATGTTAAAAAAAATTAAAAAAAAAATAAAAGCACTTGCTTATACCATTGCATCCAATGAAACATTGAGAAACAACAGGACAATTGGAGAAGTTACTATACTTTCATTATTCAAGAATTCACATTTGTACACTGTTTTTAGCTCCTACCATCAGGAGAGGAAAAGTGAGATGATTTCTAAAATGAAACTAAAGATTTCTTAAAGTTCTTGAAGACTTTCCTAAAAAGAGATGATACCATGTGCCCTTGCTGTCCTATCAAAATGGCCACCTGTGTGGCCTTTCCTAAGTTCATAAACAATAACAAAGAAAATGTTATTTAAGGTTGTTTTGGTATATGTGTCTCTCTCCCCTGTTCAACTGCAAGTTCTTTGAGATCAGGGACTGTCACTAGTTGGTATCTGCATCTTCATCACCTGACATTGTCTGACATATACTTAAGTTCTCAATAAACGCTTGAAGGAGGAAGATGATGTTTGTTTGTTCAAATGAAATTTACCCAAGTACTAAAACCTATATTTATGAACCCAATTTCAATGTCTCTTTCACATTTCCTCACACGCTCTCTAAAGACAAGATCAGTTTTTTTTTTTTTAATACATGACTAATTTTGGACCACATCTGGTCATTTTATGACAACTGAAATAGATGAATGCATATAGACAGCGTCTATAATAAGAACAGGATTCTTTTGAGTGACCAGAGCATCACGTTGCCATCAAGTGTACAGTGGAGAGGACTAGCAGGCTCCCTTTCCAGTTCTTCTCTTATTCTGTGCCAACTGGGCCCTCGGTCTTATTGGTATCCAATAATCAGCCCGATTACAGCTAGCCCTGGGAGACATGACAGAAAGAGAGTCCTCATCTTGCATTAATTGCTCCTATTGAAACTATGCCACATCTCTCCAAGCTAGATGTTGCTTAGTATCCCTTTGATATGATAATGACATGCTTCTTAGCAGATGAATATGCAAATTAAAAGCAGTAATTTGGTGGCATGCACCTGCTGACACTGCGCGGCTATGCTTATGTGCTCTGCTGTAACACTGCAGCCACACAAAAGCATCACAGAGGTAAAATTAAATTCTAATGTCGTATATATTAAACAGATGCTTCCACTTTTCTTTGTATATCTACTTTTACAGATTTTGCCATTGGAATCTCGGTTCTCTTCATGCAATTAATGGACATTGATGTGTCATACACAGAAGCGTACTCAGTGCCATTTAAGGAGGCTGATTTTAAAGAGGTGGCTTACATATATGCACATTAGGAGATGAACATTTCTTCTTCATAGCATAGAAGCTGATGACTTTACTCTTGTTGCACAAAGACTTCTATTCATACATGGAATGTATCTTTGGGCTGCAAAGCCAAAAATCACGTTTCTATAGCAAAGATGTGCACTGAAATAGAGTTACTTCATATCATCTGAAAAAAGATTCCAAAATGACTTGAAGAGGCTAGCAAAATACCCAGAATCAATAAGCTAAATTTCTCTGCTTCAAGAGGCGAGTTACAATGAATGAGAAATGGTGATTGCTTAGGTGGGAACCTAAAAGTCTTTATCAACGTGTCGTGTCAGAATTAAGCATTCTTAAGACAAAATTTTATAAAAGGTGCTACTTCTCTGCTTTTTCCCCTGCCCTTAATCCAGGTAGCATTCACACAGCTACATTTATATGTGTGTGAGTGTGTGTGTGTGTGTGTGTGTGTGTGTGTGTGTATGACAATAGTTGAATTGATTGAGAATGAACTGTTTAATGAGACATACACAAATTAAGTACATATTTTAAGACAGTGAGCATTTTATACTATGCATTTAATGATTACATATTATACAAAGTAGACCCACTCCAATTTAATTAAACCTCTTTTGTTGGACATCTATGTATTTTTCCCAATTCTGTAATTACATAAACACTACTGCAATGAACATCTTCAAACATATAGCATTTTCCTTCCTTTTGATTATTCTCTGGAATAATATTCCAGAAGTAAGATTACTTGGTTAAAAGATAAGGCCACTATTAAGCTGAAAAAAATTCTCTGGCAAACTATTTGTCTCATTTCACAGTTTAGAAACTTAGCAAGAGGGACTCTTTTATGGTTACAGTATTGGAGACCCAATTTTCAAATTCGATATACAGGCATGTTACATGTCTCCATCTATATTGCTTTAGACACACTTTGTATATAAGGTTTACATTTAGATGGAGTGATTCATTGCTACTTCCCAATGCCACTAAACATCTAGGAGTAAACCCTACAGTGAAATGCAATTCTTCTCTTAATTTTGCAATCTTATGTTGGATATGGTTTATCAAACTCAGTAATAAAGAGATTCAAGGCTATTTCTTTTTTAATTTTTATTTATATTCTAGCTAGTTAACATACAGTGCAATATTGGTTTCAGGAGTAGAATTCAGTTATTCGTCATTTACATACAACACCCAGTGGTCATCATAACAATTAATGCCCTCCTTAATACCCATCACCCATCTAGCCCATCCCCCGCCCACCTCTCTCTATCAACCCTCAGTTTGTTCTGTATCATTAAGAGTTCCATTGAGGAGGGCACCTGTTGGGATGAGCACTGGATGTTGTATGGAAACCAATTTGACAATAAATTTTATATTTAAAAAAAAAGAGTTCAAGGTTATTTTTAATTGCATAAAAAGTCCTATTATTAATAAGCTTTGTGGAAATATCTGCTACATTTAAACATAATTTAACGTTTTTACCTCCAGGAATCATATTTTCAAGTTTTCAATTGTAGTTCTTAAAAAATATACAGAATATGTGTGCAATACAAAGAAGGTCAGATTTGTGGTAATCTTCAAAAATTTCATTTTCATTCATATTATTCAACAAGTAACTAGTATTGTTATATCATTTATAGATTTTTCAAGGCTTATAAGTTTTATTTAACAGCCATATCATCAACAAAATATAACTTTTTGACAGAATAAAAATAGTGTTTGTAATGACTTAGGATAATGACTTAGGATAATCTGGGAAGTAGTTCCATTCTTTTCTGCCTCATTTTAGCCTCTGGAATTTCTATATGTTTCTTTTTGTTTTCCTTTCTTTTTTAAAATTTACATCCAAATTAGTTAGCATATAGTGAAACAATGATTTCAGGAGTAGATTCCTTAGTGATTCTTACCCATTTAGCCCATACCGCCTCCCATACCCCCTCCAGTAATCCCCAGTTTGTTCTCCATATTTGTGAGTCTCTTATATTTTGTCCCCCTCCCTGTTTTTTTTTTTTTTTTAATTTTTTTTTTCAACGTTTTTTATTTATTTTTGGGACAGAGAGAGACAGAGCATGAACGGGGGAGGGGCAGAGAGAGAGGGAGACACAGAATCGGAAACAGGCTCCAGGCTCTGAGCCATCAGCCCAGAGCCTGACGCGGGGCTTGAACCCACGGACCGCGAGATCGTGACCTGGCTGAAGTTGGACGCTTAACCGACTGCGCCACCCACGCGCCCCTCCCCTCCCTGTTTTTTATATTATTTTTGTTTCCCTTCCCTTATGTTCATCTATTTTGCCTCTTAAAGTCCTCATATGAGTGAAGTCATATGATATTTGTCTTTCTCTAATTTCACTTACCATAGTACCCTCCAGTTCCACCCACATAGTTGCAAATGGCAAGATTTCATTCTTTTTGATTGCTGAGTAATACTCCACTGTGTGTGTGTGTGTGTGTGTGTGTGTGTGTGTGTGTGTGTATATACACCACATCTTCTTTATCCATTCATCCATCGATGGACATTTGGGCTCTTCCATACTTTGGCTATTGTTGATAGTGCTGCTATAAACACTGGGGTGCATGTGTCCCTTCGAAACAGCACACTTGTATCCCTTGGATAAATACCTAGTAGTGCAATTGTTGGGTCATAGGGTAGTTCTATTTTTAGTTTTTTTGAGGAACTTCCATACTGTTTTCCAGAGTGGCTGCACCAGCTTGCATTCCTATATAAGTTTCTTTAATAATGTGCTACTTTGAAGAGCAGGATATGAATTCTGAAACCCAGGTTTTCCTAGTACTGTAATGGTCACTGTACTGAGTACCAAGAGACTCAAGTCTTAGATCCAACTCTGACATAATGAGCTGGACAAGCAATTTATTTAAATTTTGGGGGCCTCAAATTTTCACTGGAGATGTCATCCATTTAAGAAATACATATTGAACAGTAGTTCAAGGTGATAGAGATAAGGTCAAGGAATAAAACAAGTGCCTTCTCTTATGGAGCTTACATTCTAGTATGGGAGAGAACAAATAAACACATTTGATATGAGATGACTGGAGCTCAGTACCTTTACAGTGTTCCACACCACCCCAACCTCTCTGCCCATCACCAGCAAGCCTTCAGACTGACTCCTGAGGCTGACCTCTGATCCAAGGTATATTTAAAATAAATATACTATGTGAAACCTGTTATTTCTCTTATAATAACAAAATCCTCTCTTATTAAACTTCTTCCTATAGCTACCAACTTATTTTTCTGCTCCCTTTACTTTTTAAAGAAAAGTTTCTTGAAAGGGTTCCTTCACTTATTGTCTTCAGTTCATCTTCTCCCATATTCTTTTGGACATGACATCACTTTAAACAAGGTTTTGTCCCCACCATTTTACCCAGATTTCTCTTTGTCAATGTCACAAGTGACTTCCACATTGCCAAAGCCACTGGTCAAGTCTCAGTCCTTTCCTTATTCTTCCTCCTCCTACTAATTCTTGCTACTGTTAAATATAATAATAATCATAGTATAATATATTTGAAAGTTACAAAGAAAGTAGATCCTCATCATGAGGAAACAAACATTTTTCTTCTTTTTTAACACCTGTCTGAAATGATGGAGGTTAACTAAATTCATTGTAGTAATCATTTCACAATATACATAAGTCAGGTAATTGTGCTGTACACCTTAAACTTATAAAGTGCTGTATGTTAATTGTATCTCAATGAAACTGGAAGAAAAAAATAATAAAAATGTCAAACAATAAAAAATAATAATCATGGTTGTCATTTATTAGGTACTTACTATACACTCCTGGCACTACTCTAAGTGTATTAAACATACTTAGACACATAAGCCTCACAAAAACCATATAAAATACAGCCAATATAATACTCTATATACAGATGGAAAAGAAGACAGAAAGGTGTAGTTACTTTTTCGAGGTCACACAGCAAATGATTGCAGAGCTGTATTTGAACTTGGCAGAAATGGCTGCAGAGCCTTTATCTTAGCCATTATGCTATGCTAATTCATTGGCATTTCACTGAGTTGATTGCTCCCTCCTCCTTAAAATACTTTCTTTCATTGGCTTCCAAAACACTATGCTTCCCAGGATTTCTTTTTCCATCTTCGTGACTGCTCCTTTTCTTCCTCCCTGCTGGCTTTCCTAAATATGGACATTGGAGTGCCCCAGAGCTAAGTCCTTTAATCTCTTCTCTCTCTTTGTGTTCACTTCCTTGGTGACCTCATCACAAATCTCACAGCTTTAAGTGATATATAAATTCTGACAATTCCCAAATTTTTACCACCAAACCAATGTTTCTACTATAAGCCAGATGTATCCAAATGTGCACTTAACATATTCAATTTGAGATATAAATATCACAAACTTAACAAAATTGAACCAAACCTCTGATATCTCCTCACTTCTACCCTAAAGCAGCTAGTTCTCTTCTCAGTTAAGAATAATTCCATTCTCAGGAGTTGCTTAGGATCAAAATTTTAGACGCTTCCTTGATTCTCCTCTTTTTCTCACACCCCATATCTTGTCCATCAGCAAATCTTGTTGACTCTACATTGGAAATATTCCAGAATTCAACTACTTTCTATTACCCCCACTGCCACCATTCTGGTCTAAGTCGTGGTCAATTCTCCTTTGATTATTGCAGTAAACTCATAACTACTCTCCCTACTTTTGTCCTTGTTCCTTCACAGACCATCCAACCCACCAATCAAAGTTATTTTTCTCAAATGGAACTAAGACCATGCCACCCTTCTAAACTGTTCAATGGCTTCTAATTTCACTCAGCAAAAACCCAATGAATTCAGTAAAGTTGCAGGATACAAAATTAATACCCAGAAATTGATACATTTCTGTATAATAATAATGAACATTCAGAAAGAGAAATTAAGAATGCAATCCCATTTATAAAAGGCATCAAAAAGAATAAAATACCTAGGAAATAACTTAACCAAGGATGTGAAAGAAAAACCTATACTGTGAAAACTATAAAACACTGATGAAAGAATTTGAAGATGACACAAATGAAAATATATTCCATGCTCATGGACTGGAAGAATTAATATTGTTAAAATGTCCATACTACCCAAAACAATCTACAGACTCACTGCAGTTCCTATCAAAATACCAAAAGGATTTTTCACTGAGTGAGAACAAATAATACTAAAATTTGTATGGAATCACAAAAGATAGCAAAAGCAATCTTAAGAAAGAAGAATGAAGTTGGAAGTATCACAATACAAGATTTCAAGATATACTACAAAGCTGTAGTAATCAAAACAGTAAGGTACAGGCACAGAAATAGACACATAGATCAATGGAGCAGAATAGAAAGCCCAGAAATAAACCCACACCTATGTGGTCAATTAATCTATGAGAAAGAAGACAAGAATAAACAATGGTGAAGAGAAAGTCTCTTCAATAAATGGTGCTGGGAAAACTGGACAGCTACATGCAAAAGAATGAAACTGGACCACTTTCTAACATCATGCATAAAAATAAACTACAAATGAATTAAAGATCTAAATGTGAGAGTTGAAACCATAAAACTCCTAGAAGAGAGCACAGGTAGTAATTTTTCTGACATTGGTCATAGTAACATTTTTCTGGATATGTCTCCTAAAACAAGGGAAACAAGCAAAAATAAACTATTGGGGCTATGTAAAAATGAAAGACTTTTGCACAGAGAAGGAAACCATCAACAAAACAAAAAGGCAACCTACAGAATGAGAAGATATTTGCAAATAATATATCCAATAAGGGCTTAATATCCAAACTATATAAAGAACTTAAACGACTCAATACCAAAAGACCCCCAAACAATCTGATTAAAAAAATGGCAGAAGACCTGAATAGACATTTTTCCAAAGAAGACATACAGATGGCCAACAGACACATGAAAAGATGCTCAACACCACTAATCATCAAGGAAATGCAAATCAAAACCATGATGAAATATCACCTTATACCTCTTAGAATAGCTCAAATCAAAACACAAGAAATAACAGGTGTTGGTTGGCAAGGATGTGGAGAAAAGACACCCCTTGCACACTATTGGTGGGAATGTAAATTGGTGTAGCCATTGTGGAAAACAGTATGGACGTTCCTCAAAAAATTAAAAATAGAAAAACCATATGATCTAATAATTCCACTACTAGATGTTTACACAAAGAATATAAAAACACTAATTCAAAGAGATATGCACCCCTATATTTAATGCAGCATTATTTACAATAGCAAATATATGGAAGCAGTCTAAGTGCCCAGTGATAGACAAATGGATAAAAGATGTGGTAAACACACACACACACACACAATGGAATATTTTATAGCCATAAAAAAGGATGAGATCTTGCCACTTGTAATGACGTGGATGGACCTAGAGGGTATTATGCTAAAGGAAATAAGTCAGACTAAAAAAGATAAATACCATATGATTTCACTCACGTGTGGAATCTAAAAACTAAAACAAATGAATAAACAAACAAAAAGCAGAACTGGACCTATAAATACAAAGAACAGACTAAAGGTTGTCAGAGGAAGGGGGCGAGAGGATCGGCAAAATGGGTGAAGGGGAGTGGGAGATATAGGCTTCCAGTTATGGAATAAATAAGTTATGGGAATAAAAAGTACGGCACAGGAAACATAGTCAAAGATATTGTAATAGCGTTGTATGGTGACCAATGGTAGCTACATTTGTGGTGAGGATAATGTAAGGTATAGAGAAGTTGAAACACTATTTGTACCCCTGTAACTAATGTGACACTGTATGTCAACCATACCAAACTCCCCAGCCAAACCCAAAGCCATTATAATGGTCTACAAGACCCCTGAAAATCTAGCCCCGTTTTATCTCTCCAACTTTGTCTCCTACCATTCTATTCCTTGCTCACTCTAATCCAGCCCCACAGGTTTTCTTCTTCTTCCCAGAATTTGCCCAGGCATACTTGGGTCTCTTTGCCTTTGCAGGGACTTTTTCCTCTTTCTGGAATCTTTCCCTCTTATATGTGAACATGACTTCCTCTATCCTTCAAGAATTTGCTCAAATGTCCCCTTTTCAGGGAGGCTTTCCCTGACTATCCTATTTAAATTGTATCCCAACATTTCCCATTCTTTTTCCCTGCTTTATTATTTGTCACACTATATATGTTATTAATTTATTCTTTTAATTTCTGTTTCCCCAAGTAGAATGTTGCATGGGCAGTGAATTTTGTCTGTTTTACGCACTGTCTGTTCCTAGCCTAAAACATTATCTGGCACAAGATAGGAAAATTATTAGTCCATCTAAGGAATTTCAGTGATAGGAGATCTTCTGGGCTATATTCTTCCTTGCTCGTGTCTTATGGGATAAAGTAAATTTGATTTCTTGATGTTCTCCTTGAGGTGAGGAAAGACCTTCCTAAAAAACTTTCAGCAAAATTCTCACTGTCAAGAATTCTGACCGATTGCTGATTAAGAGAGCAGGGGCTGAGAATACCTTTGGTTTAACCAGACTCACCTTAGAGCTGAGGGTAGGGTCAGCTTCCCTTGAGGCATATAGAGGGGCCATACTGAAGAAATCAGGGTTCTACAGGGAGAAAATCCTGAGCTAGCAGCCAATAGTGTCCACTACAGACATCTTAAAGTGGAAGTCCTGGCTGTACAGATATGAGCAAAGTTATTTTCTCACATTTCCTCAACACTAGAATCTAGCAATTAAAAAAAATTACCAACCTGACAACTGAAAAATTATATCTCACTTTTTGAAAAAATGTTTCTTTATTTTTGAGAGAGAGAGAGAGAAGCAGAGACAGAGGGGGACAAGGGATCCAAAGTGGGCTCTACACTGACAGGAGACAGTCCAGTGCTGGGCTCGAACTCAAGAAACGTGAGATCATGACCTGAGCCGAGGTTGGACACTTAACTGTTTGAGCCACTCAGGCACCCCTATATCTCACTTTTAATCTTAATTTCTCTGACTACTACCAAGGTGGAACACATTTTCATTTGTTAATTAATCATATATTTTTCCTCTTTTTAAGATTACCTGGGCATATTCTCTGCCCATTTTTCTCTACTGGATTGTTTACCTTTTGCTTGTTAATTATTAGGAGGTCTTTATTCCATATATAATCCTTTGTTATATATATCGTAAATACTTTATTCTAATCTATTGCTTCTCACAACTTTGTTTATGGGCTTTTTGGGGGTCATACATAGGTTTTAAATTGCACGTGTTCAAAGCTATCAATAGTTTGATTTTTTAGTTTCTAGGTTTTGTCTTTTTTTTTACATGTAATTTTTTAAAATTTAAATTTTAGTTAACATACAGCACAATATAGGTTTTGTCTTAACAGAGCTCGTCCTACTCCAACGTCATAAAAATATTTTCTTTTTTTTTTTTATAAAAATATTTTCCTCTAGGGGCACCTGCATGGCTCAGGTCATGATCTCATGGTTTGTGGCCCTGTGTAGGGCTCTGTACTGACAGCACAGAGCCTGCTTGGAATTCTCTCTCCCTCTCTCTCTCTGCCACCATCCCACCCCCACTTGCATGTGAGCATGCTCACTTTATCCCTCTCAAAATAAACAAACAGTAAAAAAGCCTATTTTCCTGTATATCTAATGGTTTAAAATATAATCTTCATGATATCTAAATTTGCTTTTCTGGACTCTCCATTCTATTCCATTTATTTGTCTATTTGCCCCCAACATCAAGCTCCTTTAATTTCTTAGCATGCTTTGGTTTTAGGAGATTTTAGAAGATAGTTTACCTTCATTTTTCTTCACTGTTCTCACCTCCAAATATATTTTAGAATTAGCTTTTAAGTTTTTGTTTGGCGCCATCTTGAATTACAGATTAATGTGAGGAGAATTGTCAGCCTTACCATACTGAGTCATTCCATCCATCACTGAAACAATGTTTTACTACTTTCTTCATATAAATCTTACATAATTTTAAAGTTAATATTTTATATATTTCGTGTAATATATTTTTATATTCCTTTTTGCAATTGTGAACAGTATTCAAGATATCTTCTAAGTGGTCATTGTTACTGCACTAAACTCTTACCAGGGCTAGTAATTTTTTTAGTTATTTCTTTTGGATTTTCAAAGTAGATAATATTATTTATATATCATCATTTTTCTCCTCCTTTATAACATTTATAGTTCTTATTATGATTTATTATTATGTTATTATTTCTTACTGTATTGCCTAAGATAGTACAATCTTGAATCCTGAGACATATTCCTGACTTTAATGGGAATACTTCTAGTGTTTCATTACTGATTTTGGTGTAATGTGAAATGCAGACATAAATATTCTTTATTAAATTGTGGAGGTTTACCTCTTCTTAGCTTACTAAGAATTTTAACAAAAAATATGTGTTGTTGAATTTTATTTTTTAAAAATTTAAAATTATTGAGATGAATATGTTGTTGTCCTCCTTTACTGTTAGAGTGAGTTACATAAAGTTCTAAATGTTAAATTATCTTTTCCTGAAGCTATTTCTATTCTTTTAATCTTTTGCTATATATTTACTTCTGAACATACCACATGTTTTTATATATTGTGTCATTATCATTCACTTGTAAATATTTTATTATTTCTTCTTAACCCAGAAATTATTTAAAAGATTTTAAAAACTGTAGCTAAGTAATTGGATTATTTCTAGCTATCAGTTTGTTATTGATTTCTGAATTTGTTGAAGTCATTATATTTCTGTGTAATTTCAGTTTTTCTTAGTAATTTATTAAGATTGTTCTCTGAAGCATAATATGTAGTAAATTTAAAAAAAACAAATAATTGCATTTGCACTTGAGGTAAATGTGTATTCTTGAATTTGTTGGGTATGTATGTGTATACATACATATTTTGTTATATGTACCATTAAAACCTTATGTGTCCATTATTATTACTTTTTTGCTACTTTAGTCTTTGAATTCTAAGTCATTGGATTAACCTCTTCCACTAAGAGTATGGATTTAACAATATCTACTCACATTTCTAACAGTTTTTATTTCATATGTGTCAAAGCTGGATGGCTAGGTACATAAATTGTAATTTTTGTATCTTGATAGATTGTTCTATCTTTGTTCTGTTTATAATGTTCTGTTTATAATGTGAATCTTTCTCTTTGCCCAAATTAATAATTTTAGCCCCCAAGTATGAGTTATTCCATGTTAAGAGTGCCTTACCTGGTCTTTCTCTTTGTGAATTAGCATCTTTCTTAAATACCTATGTCCATCCCTTTATTTTAATTACATTGTGTCAATTTTGTTTTGGAAGTGTCTCTGAATATAGTAAGCAGGTAGATTAAAATAAAACATGACAATCTTTTAATAGGAAAATTAACATTTTGTATTCATTATGACTATTAAAATGTTTGGACATATTATCTACAACTATTAAATATTTAGAACTTATCTTTTAAAAAAACAATTTCCTTTTTTCTTTACCTTTATTTTGGAGTTGATTCAGTTTTATCCACTTTTTTTCCTTCCCTAGACATCTAAAAATTACATATTATATTTCTTTTCCTATATTGGATGACCATTAATTTTTTAAAACTCCTATGGTTTAAATGCACACCACTTTTTTCCTTTCTTAGAGACTTGAAAAATTATATATTGTATTTCTTTTCCTATGTTGGATGGCCATTAATTTTTTTAAAATCATATGTTTAAATGGATATACCCTCCCCTAATAACATGCTACCTATCATTGACATTGCCTTTACCTTCAAATTTTATTGAACTCATTTGGAGTGTAGTTTACATTATTAGTAGTTTAAAAGATTTACATGACTGTAAGGATTTATAATTAGCCACATGTCTTATTGGTTTCTTTTCTTCTCTTATTTTGTTATTCAATGTCTTTCTCCTTAAATCTTTTTTGTTTTCTTTGAGTGCTTCCTTGAATGTTTCTTTTTGAATGGATTTCTTAAAATGCCTTCATTTTATCCTTAATTTGATGGTCATTTGGCTGGACTTAGAATTCTGCATCATTCAACTGAGAAGGTGTATCTGAGTAAAGACTTAAAGATAGGGAGGATATCTGGGGAAAGGGAGTCCAAGCAAAAGCAATAGCAAGTGCAAATGCCCCAAAGAAGGAGTGTGCTTGGTGTGTTCCTGGAATACATATAAGTGTGATAATTTGCTTACTGTCTGCTTTCCAATAAGCCTGTAAAGTTTGACTATGTTTTATTTTCCATTGTAGACCCAGCATCTGTTGTTTTTAGTATATAGCATTTGCTCAGTGTTGGTTGAGTGAATGAATAACCCCAAATTTAATTAATTAATCAATTAATTTATTTATTTATGAGGGAGAGAATGAGCAGGGGAAGGGCAGAGAGAGAGGGAGAGAATCTTAAGCAGGCTCCATGCCTAGCATGGAACCCAACACGAGGCTCAATCTCACAACTATGAGATCATGACCTGAGTCAAAATCAAGAGTCTGACACTTAACCAATTGAGCCACCCAGGCACCCCAACCGCAAATATAAAAAAAAAGCACTAGATCATACCATTCAAGTTCACCATTATATTTTAACAGCAATAATAATAAAGAGCACATAACCATCTCTTGCAATATGGTGAACTCACTAAGGATTGAGCCAGGAATTAGTTATATTTGCCAATGAATATTAATATAATTTTTCAAGATAAAATAAAAATGGGGACTTCAGGAATTTGACTGCAATTTTTATAATTGAATTGAAGTACTTTATGTATAGTATATTCTCAGTGAAATTTGTCATAGTAGATGCTCAGTAAAATTTGTTGAGAGAATGTTAAGAATACTACCACTATTAAAAACTATGTGACTAGACCCATTTTTCAGATTTTTAGGTTGCCTTTTATAGTAACATGTGCAGATTTCCTCACATTATTCAATTTAATTTATTTCACTTTCAAAGTACCTTTACTTAACATTTTAAATTGAATGTTGAAAAGAATACAATAAGTACCTGATTCTCTGCTACCAACACACAGACACAGGTGCACACCAGGAATTATTTCTTGAAAATGCACTTATTTATAATAATCTACATTTTTCTCTTTCCTAACTCCCTCTTGATGCTTCTTACTGGAGATTATATTTGCTGTCTACAAACTATACTTTTCTCCCTTTAACCCAGCAATGAAATTCTGTATAAACAAAAACTAAAAATCATTCACAAGGAGAAGTAATGCTGTTATAGAAATTATTTCGCAGGGTCACTTTAGGATTTTAATACCTATAATGAAATAATACTCCTTAGGTTTGGCTTCAGATAGCAGACGTCTGAAGGTCTGAATAAAGAGCTTTATACGATAATGAAAAACAAGAGCAGGGGTTTCACAAAGGCCATACCTGATAGGCACTTCACTGGCAAACAAAAACAAACAAGTTTTAAAAGAAAGATGAAGAGTTGACAAATCCTCAATAGTCTTTCTAAAACCCATTCCTAAACATTTGTATTTCCTCTCTTGAGTCTTTAGATTACATGGGGTAGAGTTTGCTAATACTTCACATATTTGACAATTCTAAGAACTATAAAATTCTCCTCAAGGAGTAATCACACTAAATGTCTGGTTCCATGAAAAGAGTAGTTACTGCCTCATTGATTTCATATCTGACCACTACAATCACCAGGCAGATGTCTTTATTTCTACCAGGTACCATTTTCCCCATACACGTTTACAGTGTTTTCTAAGAAGGAAGGAAGGAAGGAAGGAAGGAAGGAAGGAAGGAAGGATGGAAGGAAGGAAGGAAAGAAAGAGGGAAGAAAGGAAGGATGGAGAAAGGGAGGAAGGGAAGGGAGGGGGAGAGAGGGAAAGGGGGGGAAAGAAAAGAATGAAAGAGAGAGAGGGAGGGAGGGAGGAAGGGAGGAAGGAAGGAAGGAAGGAAAAAGAAAAATATCCTCAGATTTTAGAACTACTAAATTTCCTTGAAAGAAGCACGGACTGATGGTAGAAACATCTCTCAAAAGCAATACTAGTCTGTGAGTAAATTTATGAACAAAAGTACATTTTAAGTGACATAATATTATCAAACAGTTAACTGTTGCCCTCACTGGCTCCTCACCCCTGGTGCCCTGCCCTCCCTCCCTCCCATCCCTTGATGGTGTTTGAAAGTCAAGAATGACCTGTCTATTGGGTACCTTTAAGAAGGTTCCATTTGTAATATTGCAGCAGTTCTCATGTGGGATTCAAATTTAGGTATCCCAGATGGGCCAGGAAGCAGCTTGGACCCCTTGGATCTAAACCTGCAGAAACTGAGGAGGGCAGAGGAGGTATTTCATGTCAGAAAGGAAATACATTCAAAGGATGGCAGGGCCCAGAGAGGTAGTATCACTGTATGCAGTAGGTCTGGTGTTAGAAAAACTTGTCCTTCTGGCCTACTCTGATTTCCTCACTGTTGCAAAAATGCAAGAAAGATTTCACTTTGCTTTTCACTCTGATTTCGGAAAACAGCAGGAATGCAACTAAGCACCAGTCTATTCAGCCTTGGGGAAAGCATGGGGGTGGTAGGACCCTGGTGCCTGAAGAACCCCCACACCATCTGCAGTGGGCTGGGGCCATCAGACATTCTCAAGAGAGACTGTGGACAGTGATGCTTGATTTTCTGATTTTTAAAAAGAAACTGAAAATCCAGACTTTTTAAAATGTAGATTTTCCTATCAACTTATTTTTTTAAATAAACACTCCCTAGGTCGATAGTATGTCAAATGCACAGATTTTTGAACGAAATCTTGCATGTAGGCCACAGGTTTGCAGCCTCTGTAAGGCCAACAATTCTATCTCCATTTGGGATAAGGTGAGGATCAACAGCCCTCAACAACAAAATTATAACTGCAACACTATCTCCTTTCTCCATTAACCACTATCTCCATATGTAATATTTTGAACAGAAAACAAGAACACAAGACAAAAGGCTTGGACTTACAAGGACAGAAAGAGAAAAACCCAGATTTGTTACATGGAAATATATCAAGGTTCTAATACAAATAATCACTAATTCTTGCTTTGTAAACATTACTTTTATGTCCAATACAGCCCATATTACTTTTAAAGTGCTGAAATTTGTCAGAGACGGATTATCAATGTGGTGAGATAATTTCTCTCCCTTGCCTTGTTAGGTTAAGTGTTAATCTCATAAATGCCTGCGTTTACATGTTAGATGCCTGTTGCAGAAAAACAAAACCGAAACCAAAGCCATAAAACAGTTTCATTGAACACAAGTATAAAATTACAAAAGCAATTGATCTGAACACTAGTATTTAGTGACTCCCAGTTACAAGAAAAGATTTTAAAACAGAAAACCCAAAATACTATCCAAATACTATCAAATATCAAGTAAATCTTCAGTCATGGGCATTCACTGGCAAACTGTTAGTAATTCATTAATGAAAAGCTGAAACCCATAATCCTTTAGGCTCTTTCTTTCTGAACCAGTGGACCACTCAACAGACAGCAACATGTTTGCCCAACACTATGTTAAATTCTCTCTTCATTTTTTTTCTTAGCACCCTTTCCTCTTGCCTGTTTTCCAGGGCTTCTGCTGACATGTCACAGCGTTGGGATTCACTGTCAGTTTTACTGGCTTGGATTTTTTTTCCCTCTTACCTCTTTTAAAGGGGCCTTGTGACAAGGGGGGGTGGGTGGGGGTGGACAGAGAAACAAGCATGCTCCTTGATTTACCGCACCCAGCTTCACAGAGCCAACAATTCTTCAGCGTGTGCCTTCTTATGCACCAGTGCTCCACCTGACTGTGTTTTACCTGGTGCATGACCTTCAGCTGAAAATTCCAGCAGCGTGTGCAACTTGTCTTTGGCAAATGAATTGTAAGTATGCCAGCTGCCAGATGTCTTCATTTTTAAAACACCTTCAAAACTGCTTCTGGCACAGTTCCATAAGCAAAACAGGCTAAGCTGTAACTCTAGTTTCCACGCTGAGAGCAAAAGAAGAGGGGGTGAGGGAAGCAGATGGAGGCAAGAGAAAAATGCATTTTGCCTTCACATTTTGAAAAAGAGTATATGTGAAGGTAAAAACAGAATTTGGCTGTCCTCATCAGTCAATATTTGGATGAAGAGTTATCTGTGACCTTTCATATGTTCAAAATGTACATGAATAGACACTTTAAATGATATAGTCATTTGAAATACGATGGTTTTGTGAGTCCAACAAAATAATGATGATATATTTTCCTAAAAAAGAAGACTTCTGGCTCATAAGGTAGTAAGTAGTTGTAAGCCTAGAGAGAGCTATCAAAAATTAAATAATTTTTTTTGTCTTCAACAATGCAGAATTTTCTTGCTCTCAACAGTAGGATTTTGAAGAGGGAGAGTCAAGAAGGAGCTTCTAGATGCCAGAGGATGGCCCTCAATTCCTATCCTGTCCAAAGTCTCCTTTCGAAACCTTCTGATGGTTTAAATAACTAAGATACGCACTATAAGGGGATGAATCTTTAAATTCATTGCAATAAGGCACATTGCAAACATTTAGAATGACTAGCATTTCCTAAAAATCTGTGATGTCCGCATTACTTTGGAAGTAACTGAAGCCTAAGGAATGGACACTACTTAGATGATACAAGCAAGTCAAAATTATTGAAAAAATAGTGATACTGACAAGGTTTATAGAACAAAAACAGATATTCACACTTGAGCCTAGGGAAAAGTCAGAATATGGCAATTTAAGATCAAGTCAAATTGATTTAAAGAGACTTCTTTCAATCAGTATCTTTTGATAGCTCTCATAATAGAAATGAATACATCCTATATGAACTACCTGATGGAATAAAATTAATAGTAAACTGCACAAGGAAAAGACCTGCCAATGACTTATATATTTTTTTCATTAAACTCTAAGTAAATTGTGGTATCCATCACATATTCATAATACATGAGCTTATATTTAATGACTAGACATCTACACTTTGAAAGAATATGGACATATATGGGGTGCCTGAGTGGCTCGGTTGGTTGAGTGTCCAACATTTGATTTTGGCTCAGGTCATGATTCCAGGGTCATGGGATCAAGCCCCGTGTTGGGCTCTGTACTGAGTGTGGAGTCTGCTTAAGATTCTCTCTCTCTCTCTCTCTCTCTCTCTCTCTCTCTCTGCTAGGTTTCTCTTTAAAATAATAATAATAAAAAAAGAATATGAACATGACTGAAAAGAAATGGGAACTATATATAGGAGAAACACTGCAATGAAGCCCAAGAAGGGAAATGAAGGCTTACAGAGAGGACATGTGCTTACAAAAGTAAGTGAGAGGCACTGGTCATAAAAGATATATGCCACTGGTAAAATTATAAAAACAAGAGTTTGCTTTTCTGACTTCTAATTCTATAGTCCTTCACACATATCTTTCAGTTAATTACAGTGTTCTCTGAACATGCCTTTCCCCTCCCCACCTTCATGGATGGCAAGAGCATAAGAATTTTTTCTATCTTTACCATTCATTCCTATTTATTGAATTCTTGTCCATCCCTTAAGCTTTGGCTCAGATGTAAGCATTTCCATGAACTTTTCCCAATCTCCTCCACCTCCATTGAAAGAAAGCTCTTTCCTATGTTATTCTCATAGTGTAACTCTTTGCTTTTTATGTTCTTATCTGTCTCCCTGTGTAGACTATGAGCATCTTGAAGACTGAAATCATGTCTTATATGCTTTAAAGCCCCAGAATACCTAGTACACCATGCACATGCTAATGTCTCCATAAGTACCAGAATAGAACTGGATGCCTTCTAGTCTTTGGGTCAGTCAGCAGTCCCTCGTCCTGTCTTCTCTCTATAACGAATCACACAGTAGTCCTTTTTTATGTCTTAAACCTAATTTCTCAAATAGATTCTATTTTTATTTCATTTGTTCTATTTGGTCCATTATTAATTTGTGGGTAAACAATGTAATGGATAATATGAAATGTGGCTTCCAAGTAACATATATCAGATTTTAAAAGAAGTGAGGACCTTAATTTAAACAGTACTGGAGTAGGTAGAAAGATAAATTTTCTGGGTCTTTCAGTGCTCTCAATTCATAACTGAACAATTATACACAGAGCTATGCATGAACACATATAAAGAAGAGTAAGATTAAAAGGCAAGAAAAAAATAATAAAAAAAATACATTACAAAGAAAATAAACTAATGGTTAAATGTATACCAAAAGTATTTGAAAACCAAAAGTATTAAAAATACATCTCCTAAAAGTTTCTCCCAAACTGAGAAACATAAGCTTCTTGAAACTGGTGGCTTTGTTTTTTAAACAGTCCACTCATATTTTACTTTGGCTCCAAGTTTCCCTGAAGGGCTTGAGCATATCACTCTGAAACCTCATAAAAATTGCCAAAGGGAGTCTGGCCTGAGCTTCGTGAATGCTGCTCTAACTGATGGGACTGAAGGAGAACCTTGGCAGCAGCTAGGAGAAAAAAAGACACCCAGAAATTAAAATTGAAGTTAATTATAGTACTTACAGATTTTCCCCTAGACCTGATTCTTGGTGTTCAACAAAGAAGAAAAGCTCTCAATACAACTTCAACATGACAATGACATCACTACACCTAAGCCTGTTCTTGGGGACTGGGGAGGGGCAAGACTTGAAGATATTCCTGTCACTAAAGCTGTTTGGGCCCTGGGGGTGTTTAAGAGGACTTCATTCAAGGCTAGTGACAGAAAATGGATCAAGAATGATCTTACTCATGTCCAAATAGATAGTTTTATTTTTCCCAAATCCAGAAACCTCAATTGAGCTTTATTCTCCCAGACTTTAGGGGTGCTCTGTTGGGATATGATTTATGTGATTAGTAGATAAGCAATTGTTGTCCTAGGAACCCTCATCAGAGTTGTTTTTTTTTTTTCCTTTTAATTCTGTGCAGTTCAGAGTCTGATGATCCAGACTAGGGAGGCAGCACCTAATATTTAACCAGCTGTTTGAGCTGAAGCGACTTAGCTGTGCTCTCTGAGCCTGTGTGTCTTCATCTCCAGAATGAAGAGAACTATACCCGCTTCATACCACTGCCATGGGACTCTATAAGAATTTTATCAATATCTTAAAGAGTATAAAATAGACACAGTGACAAAATATACTTATTATAGACAACTTTAGCTACCTGGACATATATTTCCCCAAGAGCACAGTATTTGCTAAATCATTGATTTGACATATTTCCAATCATATCACCTGAAAAAGCTTAGGAAATAATACCATTCTGGACTTTATTCTGTCCCAAAAGGAAGAAATTATTGGCAAACTATCATGGGGCAAAGTGAGCCAAGCAATGTTGGGATTAGATGGGATAATCTAGACCCTTGCAACACAAAGTAGGTGTTAGGACTAGCAACACTGCATAATTTAGAAGCTCATTAGAAATGCAGAATTCCAGGCCCCACCCAGACCTACAGAATGAGAATCTGCACTTTAACAAGATCACCTAGTGATTTGTATGCACACTACCATTTGAGAAAGCACTGTTTAGAATTCAGAAAAGTTGATTTTTAAAAGTTAAGATACAAGATCAAGATTATTCTGTGGACACAGATCTTAACAGAGAAGATTCATTCAAAAAGGAAAGAAAATCCTTAAGACCAAGAAAATTGTCTCCTTGGCACAGGAGAAATGAGCATTTAAAATTAAAAGAAAAAAATATGGATGTCTGGGCTTTCTGATGAGCTCAGATTTTAAAACAAATTTGAAGAAGATGGAAGGAGGGTGTGGCAAATTAAAGATGGCCACAAATTCTTTTCTACTCTTTTTATTAAGAGGTGGAAACTAATCTTTTCCCCTGAATATGGGCAGGAGTTAGTCATTAAGTCTAGTTGATGTTTTCTAAATATGTTTTAATTTTGCTCTTCCATTTCCTCTCTTGGTGCTGACTTGGTTCAGGCTTTATCATCTCTTATCTATACTAATGAGAAAGCCTCCCAACTGGTCTTGTTGCTGTCAGGCTGTTCATTTTTTTTAAAGTTTTTATTTTAATTTCAGTGTAGTTAACATACAGTGTTATATTAGTTTCAGGTGTACAATACAGTGAGTCAACAATTCCATACATCACCCGATGCTCATCATGACAAGTACACTCCTTAATCCCCATCACCTATTTAATTTATCTCCCCCACCTCCCCTCTGATAACCATAAATTTGTTCTCTATAATTAAGAGTCTGTTTCTTGGTTTGTCACTCTCTCTTTTTCCCTCTGCTCATTTGTCTTGTTTCTTAAATTCCACATGTGAATTAAATCATATGGTATTTGTCTTTCTCTGCCTTATTTCACTTAGTATTATACTCTCTAGCTCCATCCATGCCATTGCAAAGGCAAGAATTCATTCTTTTTTATGGCTGAATAATATTCTACTGTGTATATATACCATATCTTCTTTGTCTATTCATCAATCATTGGACATTTGGGCTGCTTCCATGTCTTGGCTATTGTAAATAATTCTACTATAAACATAGGGGTGCATGTATCCTTTTGAATTAGTGCTCTTGTATTCTTTGGGTTAAATACCCAGTAGTGTGATCGCTGGATCGTATGGCAGTTCTATTTTTAACTTTTTGGGAAACCTCAATACAACATCAGTTTGCATCAGTTTGCAATAGGGCACAAGTGCTTCTTTTTCTCCATATCTTCATCAATATTTGTTGTTTCTTATGTTGTTGATTTTAGCCATTCTTAACTGTGTGAGGTGATATTGTTTTGATTTGCATTTCCCTGATGATAAGTGATGATGAACATCTTTTCATGTGTCTATTGGGCCTCCGGATGTCTGCTTTGGAGATATGTCTGTTCATGTCTTCTGCCCATTTTTAATTGAATTATTTGTTTTTTGGACTTTGATAAGTTCTTTATAGATTTTGGATACTAAAGCTTTATTTGATGTGTCATTTGCAAATATCTTCCATTCCATAGGTTGTCTTTTAGGTTTAAAAAAAATTTTTTTTAATGTTTATTATTGAGAGATGGAGAGACACAGAGCGTAAGCAGGGGAGGGGTAGAGAGAGGGGGAGACGCAGAATCTGAAGCAGGCTCCAGGCTCTGAGCTGTCAGCACAGAGACCGATGTGGGGCTCGAACTCACAAACTGCAAGATCATGACCTGAGCTGCAGTCAGTCACTTAACCAACTGAGCCACCCAGCGGCCCCTATCTTTTAGTTTTGTCGATTGTTTCCTTTACTGTGCAGAAGGTTTTTATTTTGGTATATTCCCAATAGTTTATTTTTGCTTTTGTTTCCCTTACCTCAGTAGACATATCTAGAAAAAAAGTTGCTATAGCTGATATTAAAGAATATCAGCCTGAGTTCTCTTGTAGGATTTTTATGGTTTCAGGTCTCACATTTAGGTCTTTAATCCATTTTGAATTATTTATGTGTATGGTATAAGAGAGTGGTCCAGTCTCTTTCTTTTGCATGTTGTCCAGTTATCCGAACTTCAACTCTTTGTCGAAGAGACTATCCTTTCCCACCGGATATTCTTTCTTGCTTTGTCAAAGATTAATTGACCAGGGGCGCCTGGGCGGCTCAGTTAGTTAAGCATCCGACTCTTGATTTCAGCTAAGGTCATGATCTCATCGTTTGTGAGTTTGAGCCCCACATTGGGCTCTGTGTTGGCAGTGTGGAGCCTGCTTGGGAATCTCTGTCTCTTTCTCTAACCCTTCCCTGCTTTCTCTTTCTCTCTCAAATAAACATTTAAAAAAAGATTAATTGACCATATAGTTGCAGGCTTATTTCTGGGTTTTCTATTCTGTTTCACTGGTCTATGTGTATATTTTTGTACTAGTACCATACTGTTTTGATTATTACAGCTTTGTAATATAACTTGAAGTTCAGAATTGTGATGCCTCCAGCTTCACTTTTCTTTTTCAAGATTGTTTTGGCTATTAAAGGTTTTTTGTGGTTCCACACAAATTTTAGAATTGTTTGTTCTAGTTCTACGAAAAATGCTGTTGGTATTTTCATAGGGGTTGCATTAAACATGTAGATTGCTTTGGGTAGTAAAGACATTTTAACAATATTTGTTCTTTCAATCCATTAGCATGAAGTGTCCTTCTATCTCAGCCATTCATTTTAAACAAAGAATTGACTTAATACAGATACAATGGGTGAAAGAATGAATGGAAATTTATAAGCTGAGTATATTACTTCATGAGCTAATGACCTTCCTGTCACTGGAAATGTTAAAACACTGAATGAGTGTACATCTTGTCACATTTTATAAAGGCAACCATTTTTTTCTCCTGCTGTAGAATGATACAATTTTATTTTAAGGTAGATTAATTTTAATTTTTTTTAATTCTCAAGTCAGCTAAATACAGTGTAGTCTTGGCTTCAGGAGTAGATTCCTGTGATTCATCTCTTATATACAATACCCAGTGCTCATCCCCACAAGTGCCCTCCTTAATGCCCATCACCCATTTAGCCCATCCCCCCCATCCATCACCCCTCCAGTAACCCTCAGTTTATTCTCTGTATTTAAGAGTGTCCTATGGTTTGCCTCCCTCTCTGTTTTTATATTATTTTTCCTTCCTTTCCCCTACTGTTATCTGTTAAGTTTCTCAAATTCCACATATGAGTGAAACCATATAATATCTGTCTTCCTCTGACTGACTTATTTCACTTAGCCTAATACCCTCCAGTTACATTCATGTTGCTGGAAATGGCGAGATTTCATTCTTTCTCATCGCTGAGTAGTAAAAAGCAATCATTTTTACCAACATTTTTAAATGTTTATTTATTTTTGAGAGAGAGAGAGAGAAAGACAGAGCATGAGTGGGGGAGGGGCAGAGAGAGAAGGAGACAGAGAATCTGAAGCAGGGTCCAGGCTCTGAGCTGTTAGCACAGAGCCCCAGGCGGCGCTTGAACTCACGAACCGTAAAATTGTGACCTGAGCCGAAGTCAGATGCTTAACCGACTGAGTCACCCAGGAGCCCCAAAGCAACCTTTCTTAAAGTCTTGATTTGACTCTACTTTTACATCATTAAGATCCTCTTATTCCAATATGAATTCAGAGAGCACATTGGAATTGTGTGTAAATTCTGAAAGGGTCTACCTGACGTTATATATGCATTGATCAAAACATTTCTTTACATTCTAGGAGGGAACAACGAAGAATGAGCAAAAGAAGGCCTTATAAGAAGTGAAAATATTTAAAAAAAATTTTTTTAAATGTTTATGTGTTATTTTGAGAGAGTGTGAGCAGAAGAGGGGTAGAGAGAGAGGGAGACACAGAATCCAAAGGAGGCTCCAGGCTCTGAGCTGTTAACACAAAGAGCAACACAGGGCTCAAACTCATGGACCGTGAGGTCATGACCTGAGCTGACGTCGGACACTTAACCGACTGAGCCACCCGGGCGCCCCAAGAAGTGAAAATATTTACAGGCATTTTTAGTTTTGTTATTTTTATTGTTTAATTTTGCTACTATTATTGTTAATCAAAGTATTACAAATGGAGAGAAACCTGCATGTTCCTTTTCTAATACAAAGTCTACTTTGTACGTTGCATGTGTGTACATGTATGTGTGTTTATTCCTTCCAGAACTCATCCATACACAGACACATACTGTTTGCCAATAGCAGCATGTATGTTTCACATCTTGCTTTTACAGATACATCATAATATCTTCTATGAAGTTACATGGCTTTGAAAATCATCATCTGTTTGTTTCATCTCTTTGACCTACCACAGCTTTACTCACCATTCCTCATTCATTTATGTTTTGAGCATTTTTTTTTTAATTTTTAAAATTTTAAAACATTTTTGAAATTTGTTTTAATTTTAGCTTCCAATTTTTCTGGTTTTAAAGTTGCTAGGAACAACCCAGTGCTTATAGCAACTTCCTTCTTCTGAACCGTGTTCTCAGACTAAATTCCAACTAGTGAGATTACTGGTCCCAAATATTTTAATGTTCAAGTCTATACTGTCAGCTGTGTTTTCACAGCCCTCCCATCCCCACCTCAATGAGCATTTCAAGGAAACCTCAACAGCATTAAATCTTATGTGAAAAAATATATTTTTTGCCAATTTGCCAGACAAAAAGATAGCATCTTATGATTGTTTTATTTTGTTTCTAATTAGGATGGACATTTCCCCCCATTTCTTGTTAGTAATTCCCTTTTTTGTTGTTGTTGTTTGAATTGCCTGTCTGCTGTATGTTTGTGTGCCTATTTGTTATGTATACATGTATTAAGACATTGAGTATTAAAACACCTACAAGATTATCAGTTGATGAAACATCTGCTTAACTGGCATCAATTAATTGATGCCAGCCACAGAAAATTATGACTCACATTATGGGCTTCACAAACCTATGACTGGAAGATACTTTTCCTTTTTGGAGTGACTAAGTTCACTATAGATCAGGACCTGTCCTGGTCACTAAGGATACCACCATGACCCCTGATCCTTTCTAATTCCCATCCTCTACAGAGCAGATGTGAGGCCACTCACTCACTTCCCCAACCCTGCTCACTCTACATGGATCCATCCTCTGGGGAAAAGTGTCCCAGAGCTATACCTTTGATAAAGAGCTAACGGAACAACACAAAGACAGACACAGCAAGGAAGAGAGATAGCAATGTAGTGACAATGGCCAATGAGATAGAGGCCTGAAAGGAAAAAGATGTGTCTAATTGTCTATTTCTTCTAGATTATCTAGCAGCTGGTGCAGAACTTCTATACTACTCTTCAGTTGGATACCTGTTCACTATGTAATCTAACCTCCTTGGACTTCAGGAATTGGAGTAGATGATTTCTAAGATCCCTTCCTGTTCTGTTATTCTTAACCCTATTCTGTACAGATGTAACATGGAGGTTATGTCCATAAGAAATGAACCTATGTATTGATAGGGTCAATATTGTTTTTTTTAATTCAGATATAATTGACATATAACATTATGTTAGTTTCAGGTAGGTAGGTCACTTTCTGACAGAAAAATTTCTGGATAAAACTATATGTGAATTTCCAATTCTGTTAAGATACAATCAAATTGCCATTTCAGAGGTTTGCACCAATTTGCACTTCCACTACCAGCATTAGAGTTTTTGCTTCTCAGTGTGCTTTCTCTAAACTTTTATTTTAAGTGTTTTTATGTATTTATGTATTTATTTAGAGTGTGCATGAGCAGTGGAGGGGGAGAGAAAGAGAGCGGGAGAGAGAGAATCCCAAGCAGGCTCCAGGAAAATATGACTTGAGCCAAAATCAAGAGTCAGATGCTTAATCAACTGAGCCACCCTGGTGCCCCTTTGCTTCTTGATATGCTTTTGAACCTTGAGTATTATCATGCCTCTTAATCTATGCAGGTATATCACTGCTAGAAATTATCTATTGATATTCTTGCACAACTGTGTCAAGATACAAGTGTAAGGATGCTCACTATGGCACTGTGTATACCAGCAGGAAGATAGAAACAGCCTCTGTGCCCCCAAAGAGAGGCTAAGTTAAGTGAATTATAGTGAAGTCATTAAAAAATGCAAGGTTGTTAAAAAGAATGAAATAAATCTGTACATGCAATATGATGAGTTCTAATGTATACCACTAAGTGAAGAAGATAAGGTTCAGAATAGTGTGTATGGTATGATCCGGGGAATAATAAAAAATTATAGATCTGGCCTATGATAGACTTTTGTTCAGGGAAAGTAAACACAAAATACTATTAACTATAGTGATCTTTGGGGAGAGTAACACTGCTTGGTGGGAGTGGGATGTGAAGAGGATGGTTTCACTTTAGTCTCTTTCTTCACTGCTTGGGCATTAAAAAAATTTTTTTTAATGTTTGTTTGTTTTGTTTCTGCAGTTACTTTTATTTCCGTAAAATAGATCATCCTAAGTGGAGATTTCTTTTTTTTTTCTATTAAGAAGTTTTTTTTAATTTTTAAAACTTACATCCAAGTTATAGTTAGCATATAGGGCAACAATGGTTTCAGGACTCACACATGCAATGTTTATTTTTTGCACGCATGCAAGCAGGGGAGAGACAGAGAGAGAGGGAGGGAGACACAGAATCTGAAGCAGGCTCCAGGCTCTGAGCTGTCAGCACAGATGCAGGGCTTGAACTCAAGAACCAGGAGATTATGACCTGAGCCTGTCATTTAACTGACTGAGCTACCCAGGTGCCTCTGCCTGAGTGTTTTTATCAAGTGCATAGCTCACTTTACAAAACAGTGTAAATACAATCTTTTTTTTTTAATTTTTTTTTAACGTTTATTTATTTTTGAGACAGAGAGAGACAGAGCATGAACGGGGGAGAGGCAGAGAGAGAAGGAGACACAGAATCGGAAGCATGCTCCAGGCTCTGAGTCATCAGCCCAGAGCCCCACGCGGGGCTCGAACTCATGGACCGTGAGATCGTGACCTGAGCTGAAGTCGGACGCTTAACCGACTGAGCCACCCAGGCGCCCCTACAATCTTTGAATGTAATGATAACTAATTCCTCCAAATGAATATATATATATATATTTTTTTTTTAATGTAGATCTCATCAAGTAATGGTTTGATAGAAATAGACTAAAGAGGTACCTGGGTAGCTCAGTTGGTTAAGTGTCTGCGTTCGGCTCAGGTCATGATCTCTCAGTTTGTGAGTTCCAGACCTGCATCAGGCTGTCTGTTCTCAGCATAGAGCCTGCTTCAGATCCTCTGTCCCCCTCTCTCTGTGCTCCTCTCCCACTTGGCCCTCTGTCTCTCTCAAAATAAATAAATAAATAAACTTAAAAAAAAAGAAATAAACTAAAAATACCCTCCATTTGCTAACTCACCAAAGCGGGGGTTTGGCGGGGGGGAAATGGGAGAAAGAAAGGACACTGTGGAAAACACATTCTCCTATTTAAAGATTTAGCCTTACCTTTCTTTTCAATTGTGATTTTGTAGATGAAAAGTATGTAGACCTTGCAAGAGTAAGACTGTTATCTTACTGTTTGGGGGGTTGTAAAATCTTCCCAAACCCTCATGTTTGAATTATAAAAACTCAAATTATTCAGGCTTATTTAATTAGGGAGCAATTAGTTTTTAATAGGATTCTTCAGTGTAAAATAGAATTTATACGAGGTTTCCTTTAATTAGTCATCTGACATATTTAAAGAGTGTTTAGTTTGCAAAAATGTGCTTCTATAGAACTCAGTTGTAAAAGCTGTGTGGCACACCTATAACAGGTGCATGGGAAGACACCCTCATGTGATAATGTGCTGAGACATTACTAACGAACCAAGTGGTATCTGGATGTTTGGGCAAGCAATTCACTCATGTGAATTCTTTTTAAGACTAGGTCCCAGTGTTATTACTTACACAGTGCATGGCAAAGTACTGTAAAAAATGTGAAAGGTGCATTAGGAACCTAAGAGCCTTATTTCTTGGGAACTTCAGACCTGAGGCAATATGTTTAATAGATAAAAGACCATCTTAGAATATATGATGCCATGTATGTAACATTAGATACTTATTCTATATGTTAGTTATTGTATATTATATATATGTATTTCCTCACACACTGTGTGTGTGTATATGTATACAAATACAATATAGAAAAAATATAGAAATAAATGCTGAAACACTCCTAAAGAATTGGACTGACATGGTAGGAATGAGGAGTCACTTTTGGTTTTTATGGTGTACTTTATATGCTTCTGTTTTTTTTTTTTAATGTGTATTTATTTTTGAGAGAGAGAGAGAAAGAGTGCGAGAGGGGGAGGGACAGAGAGAGACGGAGACACAGAATCTGAAACAGGCTCCAGGCTCCGAGGCGTCAGCACAGAGCCTGACACGGGCCTTGAACTCATGAACTGTGAGATCATGACCTGAGCCGAAGCTGGGCACTTAACCAACTGAGCCCCCCAGGTGCCCTTATATGCTCCTGTTTGATTTATGAGTTTCTAAAGTACACATGTTGCTTTAATATCTAAAAGCAAATAAAGACTAATAAATAACGAGACAGAGACCAAGATGCTAATACTGAGTCATTTATCCAAGTTTATAACAAAATGGTTGAATTGGTTGAGTTTGTACTTTTCTGAATTAATGTAGACACATTTAAGTTAGGATCCTTACCTAACGTCCAGTATAATCACAAACATTCAGGACTGCCTCTATTTTCTTTAGCATAGGTCAAAGTCTAAAAGAAAGCTTCAGGGCATGGATAATCTACCAGCAGTCCTTTACCTTTTACCTTTTACCTTTTTACCAATGTTTTTAAAAGGCAATGAATACACTATCAGAGAATTCCACCAATTATTGATTGCAGTTTAGTATGCAAAAAAAAAAAAAAAAAAAGTCATTGTCTTATCCACTGTTTCTAAAGGTGCTCTCCAGGGTAACAGGTATTCTTTGAAGAAAATGTAAATGTGTGGGTAAATATGTTTGAAAAACACTGGATTTAACAATATCAATCAATTTTAAAAAATTTTTTTAATGTTTATTTATTCTTGAGAGAGAGACAGAGACAGAGTGTGAGTGGGGGAGGGTCAGAGAGAGAGGGAGACACAGAATCTGAAGCAGGCTCCAGGCTCCGAGCTGTCAGCACAGAGCCTGACGCGGGGCTCAAACTCACAATCTGTGAGATCATGACCCGAGCCGAAGCCGGACGCCTAACCGACTGAGCCACCCAGGTGCCCCAACAACTGTTTTTTTTTATAGCCAGACTTCTCTAATAACGCAAGATCAGGAAGATGAGGTCTGCAGAGTCTCCCAAACTATTTGAAGACAGTCATATACTGAAGGCCAGTCTAGTGGCTGCACATTGTGGAGGCATCAGCTAATGTTTGATGAATGAAGGAAATGGCAAGAGGAAGTTAAGGTGAGGAAAAAGAGAAAGAGTACATAGTACTCAGAGTAGATAGTACATGGAGTGTATCATTATCATTGTCCTACTTCCCTGAAGCTTTGTACTGTCTAAATCATTATAATGAGTATTGATTTCAGAGTCTAAATTTTGGGCAAATGAAATTAATTTCTACCATAAATCGCCTACTGGGGTTGTAAAAGGAAAGACAGCTTCCCCAGGCCCTGACCTTAAAGAGTTTGATTCAGATGATGTAAACTGGGATCCAGGAAGTATATTTCTAACAAGCAGGTAATTCTAATCCTTGTGATTTAAGAATTAGGTTGACAAACATTGATTCATGAAAATAAAATTTAGATAGTTTATATATAGGCTAAAAATGAAATGGGACAAATGAATTTACTTCCAAATGATCAGGTTTTTCAAAGTGGAACACATCCAAATAGGAACCAATATCATCTTGAGGATGGTTTAAACAAGCAAATGATCTAATTGCAAATGAAAAATCAAATGTTTGAAGACCTCACCTTCATAGTAAAATTTATCATTCTAATCTCATTATGTCCTACAAACCAACTTAGCCACAAAGCTTTGGCCCATGTTTATTCTTTGCTCTTAGTCTGGGATCACAGTTCTTACAACTGAATTCACAGCACTTCAGAGTTAGTTAAAGCCTTCACTAGCTCCAACTGAAGTGGTTCAGGGTAATAAAGAATCACATTCAGGTGTGCCTCCTGGGTCTGCCACTTATTAGTTGTATGGTTTTGATAGAGTCACTGAATCTCTGTAGATCTCAGTTTTCTCATCTGTAAAATAGACTATTATTTGCATTTATATCAAATAGTTATTGTTAGGATTAAATTAAATGAAGTAATTTATTTAAAGTGCATTATGTAGTAGCCATTTATGCACTGAGATACTGCCTTCTATCTGTGGGATTTTTTTGGTTTTGGTGCTTGTCGAAAATGCTAATTAACACGTTCTTTTGCCTAACATTGAGGAGCAATTTGGTATGTTACACAATATTATGTATTTGTTATTAATAAATATTTCCCATTTTTAAAATTATTGATGAGAATCTAACAAAGGACTTAGAATCAAGCCTACTTTTGGAATAAATCTGGAGGACAGTGTGATTTCAAATATTTTATTCATTGACCCCATGACCTATGAAAATGCCCTGTTCAATCCAGTAATTTAGTAGGTTTGGTAACATTTTCCACACTTCCTGTCCTATGTGGAAGTAGGGCAACAGTTGTTTGTTAACTTTTGTGTCCTCATCTGAAAAATGCAGTCTTTGTAGCATCAAAACATAAACACAAACTAACGATTTTATATTAATGGCATCTTGTAACTTCCTCCTAAACCCTTTTCCTCAACAGACCCCAGTGTATAATTGATCTTCCCCAATCTTAAGATGTAGAAATAACCAGTAAAAACCCATAAACAATTCAAATATTCAGTCAATGGAGTAAAAAATAATCTCAATTCTCTTTGTCTCTCTCTTATTAGGAGTAATTACCTGGGGATATATGTGTATATACATACATCTCCACACTGAAAGGGAGTCAAGATTGTGCCATGACTAAAGGTCTTGGTGATTCAATGACTATATATGAATGATTACTCAAATTTCAACCAACATAAGCCCTTCTTATTCACTAGATCCTTCCAGCCATGTGGAGAGGTAAACTTAAAGTGAAGACATAAGAGGGCAATCACAGAGAGGCAGGAATTATTTCAGATTCAAATCCATGTAATTCACCATTAAGCCAATTTAACTTCCAAAATATTAGGTTATATTCAATATCATTGATTTACAGCTTAAATAGCATGCAAAATGCTACATTGAATTCACACTATTATAGGAAAAAAATCTAAAAACAAAGTGCTTTTAATTCACATATCCAGCATATACAAGACTCATCTATAGATATATGTAATTTAAATCATTAGTGCTTGAACTTGATAATTACAGAATAGGTTGTTCATCTTGTTCTCTTGACTATAGTCCCCTAAAGCCAATCTAAACTAACAAAAACTGAGCCATTAAAATATGCATTCTCCTAGACATTTTCATCTGCTTCTCAACAAACTCTTAAGTCAGTTTGGTGAAAGTATACCAAGTCTGTATACTTTTCATATATCCAGACTGTGCCTCAGGAGAGCCTTCAAAATGAAAAGGAAACACCTAAATGAGTGGTTCATCCACCTTGGTTGCACACTGGAATCACTGTGGAGCTTTAAAAATATCAGATATCTTGAGCCACCCCGAGATTTGATGTAATCAGTCTGGAGTATACCCTAGCCACTGGGATTTTAAAAAGCTTCCCAGCCAAGGTGGAGAGCCACTGATCTCAGCACCATTTCATGCCTGAGGAAATGAAAAATGGTCTCCTATTCCTCCTAAGGATCAGGGAATATGGTAGGCTGAAATATGGCCCTTAAAGATGTCTACACTCTAATATCTAGAATGATACCTTGGATGGTAAAGGCTATGAAGTAGGAGTTTATCCTGGATTATGTGGGTGGGCCCTTATGAGAGGGATGAAGGAGAAGTCAGAGTCCAACAGAAGGTATGTGACAAGAGGCTGTGGGACAGAGAAAAAGAAATGTGAACATGCTCTGCTACTTGCTGAATTGGAAGATGAAGGAAGGAGCCACAGGCCAAAGGATGGACATGGCCTATGGAAGCTGGAAAGGACAAGAAAACAGATTCTCCCTTGGAGCCTCCAAAAGAAATGCAGCCCTATCGACTCATTTTAGAAATCTGGCTTCCATAACTATAAGATAATAAACTTGTGTTGTTTTAAGCCACTGAGTTTGTGATAATTTATTACCACAGCAATAGGAAAATAATATAGGGGAGGATGAGTTCTGTCCAGGAGCAATTGGAAAGGGTCTGATGGGGAGTTCTTTGGCTTACAAATATCCAGACATCAGAAAACTCGGCAAGAAAAGCCAAGGCCAAATTGCTATCACCCACATTTTTATTAAATTTTAAATTAAATTTTAAATTTCTTAAACATTTGCTAATCCTTATTTTTTTTATATGCAACAATACTTTTGTTGTGTAGAATCTTTTTAATTAGAAATTAAATGTCACATGGGAATGCAAGCTGGTGCAGCCACTCTGGAAAACAGTATGGAGGTTCCTCAAAAAACTAAAAATAGAACTACCCTACGACCTAGCAATTGCACTACTAGGCATTTATCCATGGGATACAGGTGTGCTGTTTCGAAGGGACACATGCACCCCCATGTTTATAGCAGCACTATCAACAATAGCCAAAGTATGGAAAGAGCCCAAATGTCCACCGATGGATGAATGGAAAAAGAAGATGTGGTATATATATATATGCAATGGAGTATTACTCGGCAATCAAAAAGAATGAAATCTTGCCATTTGCAACTATGTGGATGGAACTGGAGTGTATTATGCTAAGTGAAATTAGTCAGTCAGAGAAAGACAAAAATCATATGACTTCACTCATATGAGGACTTTAAGAGACAAAACAGATGAACATAAGGGAAGGGAAAGAAAAATAATATAAAAACAGGGAGGGGGACAAAACAGAAGAGACTCTTAAATATGGGGAACAAACTGAGGGTTACTGGAGGGGTTGTGGGCGGGGGGATGGGCTAAATGGGTGAGGGGCATTAAGGAATCTACTCCTGAAACCATGGTTTCACTATATGCTAACTAATTTGGATGTAAATTTTAAAAAATAAAAAATAAAAAAAAAAGAAATTAAATGTCACATTATTACTGCCAGCAAAACCTCAGATTAAAACAAATAAATGACAATGTGACCAAACAGTTCTTATTTTTTTAATTAAAAAAAATTTCTTTTAATTTATTTTTGAAACAGAGAGACACAGAGCATGAGCAGGGGAGGGTCAGAGAGAGGGGAAGACACAGAATCCGAAGCAGGCTTCCAGGCTCTGAGCTTTCAGCACAGAGCCCTACTCAGGGCTCGAACTCAAGAGCTGTGAGATCATGACCTGAGCCAAAGTCGGACGCTTACCCGATTGAGCCACCCAGGCGCCCCATGTGACCGAACATTTCTGAAAAGCTAACCCACCATGGGGAGACTGACTGGCTTTTAGGCTTGCAGGTCCTGGCTTGGTCATGGTAACTTCAAGGTTTTATTCGGTAGATTCTTAAGAGTATGGTGAACATGTGTTATTGTGAAGACACCCTTTTTGGTGCTTACCATCCACCACCAGTCACTTTTGATGAACAAAAGGAAAGCCTCCAGGCTATAAGAACCAGTCATATCTTGATCTTTCAGGTTTGACTGGACTGTCTTCTGACATTCTTTGGTGTCAGACCCAGGTTCCAATACAGTTTGAATATTAAGAGCCTAGAAAATGTGGCTCTTAACTTAGAGTTCTGTCATGATTCTTTTTCAACTAAACTATTAACCCTAGGGGCACATGGGTGGCTCAATCAGTTAAGCACGTGAGTCTTGGTTTCGTCTTAGGTAATGATCTCATGGTTCTAGAGACAGAGCCCCACATCCGGCTCTGTGTTGGCAGTGCAGAGCCTGCTTGGGATTCTCTCCCCCTCTCTCTCTGCCCCTCTCCACTTGTGTTCTCTCTCTCACTCTCTCTCTCTCAAAATAAATAAATAAATAAAAGTAAAAAAATATATAAACTATTAAACCTGAAATTAACTTAGATCACTTATGTTAAATTGCCTACGGAGGTGGTCCATTTAAAATAATTGTTCAATAAATCTTACTTCTCTTTACTGTAGAATATAAATAAAAACGTCAAGAGATGAGAAGGCCTGAAGAGAAGCCAAACCAAAACATTATGATTTGTATGTTCAGGGACAACTTCTTTAACTTCCTTGAGTTTTATTTAACTCACAAATATATGCAAGGCAATATAAAAATATATCCCTACTTTTGTTTTTCATAGCCTGCAAATTTTCTAACATACATATTACTGGCATTATTATCAAGGATCAATCTGGGGCTGTCAGCCAGTTCCAATAGGGGCACAATCTCTATTAATGACTCAACAATATGAGTACATTCCAACCAGAATAATCACCTGCCGACCACAGAAAAAGGTTCTCCAGCGTATTCCTCTAGGAAAATGTACATATTGCTTAACCAAATAACCAAATAATCTCCCCACTGATAGCATTTTATTTGTAATATTCAACCTCTGTGGACTAAAGATGAAAGAAATACCATTAGCACCTCCTCCTGATCTTCCTAAACTCTACCTTCCAATGAGATTTTGGGTTTATCAACCAAGATAAGTCAAAGGCTTGGTGCATAGTTACAGTCAGGAAAAGTAGGAGGCCCTGATGCTCAGGGAGGTGGTAAGGCTGAGCCAAAGAGCTAGACCTGCTGTGGGAACTTCTGGCTCACCAGTGACCCCAAGGGTGTTACAAAATTTAACAAAAACTAACAGATGACAAACAAACAAAAAACGAGCAAAGCACATTTATTCTCTCTAAATACATTTTTACATAAATCCCAAAATACTGTTCAAGCGTGTGATGAAAAGCAAACAGTAGAATGTTGCAGCTCCAATCTCTGATCTGAGTCGATAATTTGGAGAAAAACAAACACACATACCTATTTCTAAAGGAGATGCACATCCCCACGCCCCCAGCCCACCTCAAGAAGATCAACTTCTTAGATTAATCTAATTTGCTCAGTAACAGTAACATACATGTATCTCGTGATAACTTGTTTTCTGAAGCAATATGGGAACTCAGACTGTTGAGCCACTATTCCCACGCTTCTCCAACTAGAGACCCTTTATCTCACCAGAGGAAATTTTAGCCTGACAAACCTTCCCTTTTTTATTGTTAATGGTATATTTTCTTCCCAGGTGAGTTTTACCCCCAAAACAGCAAGATCCAGTTACATCAGATTTTTAGGTGCTCATATGTCATTTGTACACTAAGCAAAATCCAAGAGATTATTTTCACCATTAATCTTCACAACTAATAAAAAGATGAATGCAAACAGGCAGCCTTAAAACTAGAGGTGAGCATTTTACCAGTAATACTTTCCCATAGCTCCTTGATGAAGATGATCCACTGAAGCAAAACTTCTACACGATCTATTAATAGAGAATGAGATTAATGAAGGATTATGTCATAATGAGTCTGCCTGCGAGTAGCTTCAGTTCTGGTCCTTTGCTGCCAAAATACAGTTCTCATTTCCAACAAACAAAGTCTATCTGAGAGAAAGCACAGAGCCCCTTTAGAACTGGAAAGTCCTGTGCATAATAATGACTGTCTAACTCTTCTTTTGCCAAAGAGCTTCAGCACTTTCAATGTCATAGGTCAATGCAGTGATTCAGAGGGGGCCTGATCCTTATCTAAGCTTTTGCAACAAAATTAGAATGTGCTGTAGTCTTATTAAAGAAATGTTTGTTCCTCCATCAATGAGCTGAAAAGAAAGCAGCTCAATGTACTTTTGCAAATTACAGCAATAAACTGCTTGAATTAACTGCTTTATTACAAATATTTAATTATTCTGAGGGTTAAATATCCAACATTTTGGAAAGGCAAAATTAGCAGTCCACTTGATAATCTACTTCATTTAAAATCTGTTACGACGGTGTATTTTTGTTTTTATTTTTAAACAATTCCAATTTTCAGTCGTCTTCATTGTAAATTCAGCCAGTTTCCATTTGGAATGAAAAAGAACACATATAGCCTTTAATTCTGAAGTAAATCGTCAAGAAAATCAAATTCATAATCTGTGAGAAATTACAAAAGGCAGACCTTGTTTTTATTTCCTAGGAACATGAAGTGTGACAAAAACGAAATAGGACTCAAAACACCAAGTTAAGATCAGTCACATTTTAAGTAAGACCTATTTGAAAATCTAGATAAAAGAACATCATTATCATCATTATCATTATTAAGTTGGTTATTGTTTAAATGTCCTTTAAAGTACACTCCCCTTTAAAACACAAAGGACCATGAATTAAAACTTTGCCTTACAAGAAACTCTACAGATACATGTTGAACAAAAAACAAATGTCCTCAAAGGAAAGTTTTTTACTCCAACAAAATAAAATTCATCAATCCAAATCTGCTTTTCATTTATTAGTTCAGTGGTACCAAAGCACATGAAAATTATTTTGAAAAAAAAACAATCATTTTATCTGGGTTATATTCTTAAAAAATAAGAAAGTAGACAGCATTTTGCCATAGGGCAAAGAAAAATATTACAATAACAGAAAATGGATCAGCCAGGATATGCTTCAACAGAGGGACATATCAAAGCATTATTATAGTCTCTCTTCACTTACTGTTTGGATTCACTAATCTACATCACTAAATTGACCATTCAGTGCCAGAAAATCTGCCATGTAGGTCTCGACTTTTCATAGCAGCTCTTAAATGTGTATTCGGAAAGTACAAAGTGCTGCATATATTTTCAGCCTTTTTATACTACGATTTACAACTAATGACCTTAAGCAATGTCATGCATGTAAAACAAAATTATGAGACCACCCTGGTTTAGAGCAGAATAAAGGTATAGAATCAAACTTCATTATCATTCAAATTTAATAGGGGAGAAGAACAGTAGTAAAAAGAAAGAAAAAATCCATAGTAATATAGATAAATCTATTTTGCAGTTTTACTTTATAAAAATATCCTCCACTTTTATTTCGCTATTACCGGCTCAGAGTAAGTAGACAATTATCTAAGCTTAATGCCAAAAGTAATAATTCATTGCACACATTCAAAACCCTTGTGCCACATCAGCTAGTGCCTGCAGGGATAAAACATTTATCAGTTGCTCCTTAGAGCAATAGTGGGTTTGAAAATTTGGCTGCCCAGGCTGACATTTAGTGAAATCATAGTTTTTGCTTGATTCAGAACCCAACACAGGAAACCCTGATACTAGGATGACCCCACTGGCAGCGTGCCTCCTGATACCCACTGAACTGCGGGCTCCTCTCTGTCCCACTACTTCCCATGAAAGAAGTCCTTTTACGTCCCTGCTATAGTTGGCACACTGCCCTTTTCACAGACCCAACGAACCGTCATCTTGGATGTAACAAATTAGTACATTCTCAGAATAATAATAAGTTCAGGCATGAAAACACTATTGTTTTTATTTAGAAATGAAGTAACTCATTTTAGCTGGGTGACTTTTTCGGTGTAACACCACAGGCCAAAAAAAAAAAATCTTTCTGAAAAGAATGGTCAATTTCAGGAGAGAGATGACACATCATTTGCTGTAAAAATCAGGGAACGGCGAAAAAATAGGGAAAAATGGCATTTGTTGCAGAGTAAAGAGAAAATAGGGGGTTTGAGAGAAATACAAATGTAAAACAAGTAATATGTCCATTTCAAAGTATAATTAGAGAAATAAGATTGGGAATAAGTACAATACACAGTTGATTTTCAGTATCAGGTTAAGATCTAGTAGCTGACTTTTCTGCTTGTAATTGCAAAAAATACACAACTAAGAGTTTTTTTTTTAAATGACCTTCAAATATATTAGAAAAATAATTAAATGTAGAGAATGTTAAAACACTAGAGAATAACGTAAACATGTTTTCATATGTTAATGACCATGTCAAAATTTACTTTCAGTTTTCAAAAAGATCCTTTCACTACTCCATGTGTGTGTGTGTGTGTGTGTGCGTGTGTGTGTATGTTTCCATGCTGAAGAATTTTCTACTATGTCCATAAAGAAAAGGAAAAAGTTAATATTTACAAATTTGCATATAAGTCGAGTCTACTTAAAATCAGAGCCATAATTTATAGAAAACACTTTTCCTCATTATTCTGGAAGGGCCATCACCACCTTTCAATGTCAGGAACCCTGAAAAATACGACTGTAAAAACTACTGTTACAATAGTCTTTATGACAGCTTCAACTGAGATTTAACTGAGATTTGAGTAGCAAGTATACCTTTAAGCAGACAATAAGATGAAATTAGAACTGACAAAAAGGGTGAAATAATAAAGTAAATAAATATATATTTTCAATATTCTAGATTTTCTCCAATGTAAATGTCAGCTCAAAATTATAATCTAGAAATCAAAACAATCATTAATCGACTCTCCCTTTGCTCTAGCCCTGATCATTTTAAACAAATCATGATATTTCATGTAAAAATGTACCACAAATTTACTAAACTTTCTGGTTCAAATGAGTTCAAGAATATCTCATTATAAATGGAGACAGTCCTGAAAAGGCAGCCAAGCATGACTAAAAAGATCACTCTTTTACACAAAAAATAGCCTTCTTATTTTACCCTTTGTTGAAAAGACATTTGGCCAGCCACAGGGGAAATACATAATCTACTTTTATATTCAAATAATTTATTTGAAAACTCTATGGCTACAATGACCCTAAAACAATTCTGGATTGAATATACATATTACATGGGTTTATGTGATCTTAATCATTGACTTGTTTTCATGTGTTAGCAATGATTTTGGCATTTCTTTTTAATAAAGAAAAAACATTCATACACTTTGATAAAAATTTACCATTATGTAAAATTATATCTGAAATGAAACAGATGTTATTACCGTGGTATAGTTCTGTAAATAATTTTACCTGTGAAGTCAACTTTGAATATTGCAGTTCTTTTCATGAAGCAATCTATCAATTTGATCTAATATACATTCCAACACACAGTCTGTCTGGTAACAACATGTCAGAAATTATGCCATCATAATCTGCCTTTTATAAAGACAGGCAGATATGTTCAAATACTTGAACATTTCAAGATTTTAAAAACCTCCCTCCACATAGATTTGCTCTTTTCAATCTTGTGAATTTTTGTTTCAGTGTTTTGATAATAAAGATTGATATTATGAACTCAAAGTTATAGCATATTTAACTATGAAATATCTTCCTTCCTTTCCCACAGGAGTCAAAGAAGATGCCAGCAGCAAATGATGTTTGTCCATTTACTTTAAGTAAGACACTGGTCCTTTCATTCAGTTACTCAATATCCAAGATTATATAACAGCAGAGAATAGCATACACTGAGAAGGAAAAGCTTAAAGCAATTAGTTTCCTTCTAAGTACTTTAGCCTTCCTTATTTGGGTTTTAAAAAAACAGGCAATCATACAATGAATTTCAAGCAGCCATACAAAGCATTTTAAAAACTGTTTCTACAGTCTTAATTTCCTTTCATCCTTGTACACATAAAAGAGAGGAAGTAGCTCTCACATTCGTGTTCTAAAATTGATCACTCAGATAGTCTAGAAAGTTTTCTATGCTTTCCACCCATGTTTTCTCTCTCACTTTCAAGGTACAAATGAGATATTCCCAGCTCTAACACAGAAGACCAAAATGTAAAATGTCGACTTGTCTTGCACATTCCGGGTGCCTCCCTAGACTCTGCCACTCTCCCAGCAGAGCAGAATGAATATCTGTGCTAACCATACATTTCAGGACAAAGGAACTAATTCATGGGGGAGGGGAGACCACACACCATTTATAAGGTTTGTTCAGTTTACAAGAAAACTATTGTCAATGCTTTGTTGATTCATTATGAATGACCCTGCGTGACAAATAACAAGCCGCCACCTCCTTGCTGAGCCTCACCAGAACGCTTCCTGCATTCGAGAGCAGCCCAGGATCTGCGGGGCTAATTGTTATTTAAGGAAACTATAGCTGTAGGTATATGGGATAGCTCTGATCACAGACCTAGCCATCTGGTTGAAGATTTGATGAAACTGTGGCTCTGGTACCCAAAAGATCACGCACAATAGCACAGTGCTTGCTACTGCTGTACAAAACTCTGATGTGAAGAACCAAATTCCACTAGAGGGAGTGAACAGAGCCCGGAAAGGATCATAGAGATGCTGACTCTATGCAGGGTCCCACCACCAGGACATTTTAGTCACTACGAAATCTTCTTGTCTCCCCACCTACAAAATGGGACTAAAATATTTTTTTAAAGGAAAATCACCTTAAAATCTTTTGTTGCAAAATGCTATACAGCGCGCAAGTATTATCTTCATCATCCATTGAACCTTTGTACTTTTTTCTCTGTCCCGAGGGAAATAATAAATTGACATATTTTCTATCATCAGAGATCCTTTTAAGACCACAATGTGATTGCACTCCAGCACATCTCACACTTATCCCCATTAAAAACACACAAAGGGGTGAAAGCAGGGAAAGAAATAGGTAGGCATAAAGGGCAGCTCAGATACACTGTTGTACAACATGGGCACTCTCCCCTAACCTGCCCCAGCCTCTAAGACGGCGAGTGTAACCATCGCACAAAGAAGCCTCAAATGGGCTCTGCATATGTTCCAGTTGAAATTGGCTGCTCTGTGGGTAAGAGCACACAGATTGCTCTCCCGAGTGGCCATTTGATTGCGGATCAGCTATGTGTTCCCCTACTGCTCCAACAACCCTGAAAGGCGTCCCGTATCTTTTTAAGTGGTTGGGTTAGTTGGAAGCACAGGAGAGAAATCTGTTCCTCTTTGTGGCACCCACATGGAGCATTGTAGTGGGCTTTTTTTTTCTTTCTTTAAGGAATAAAGGGACCTTAAAAATAAACCCAGACCTCCATGAAGAAAAGTTCTTTGGTGGCCTGATGGGGAAAGAATCCTTCACCTTTACTTCTCCTTTGGTTTTATCAGCTGTGGGATTTCCCTGGGCCACCGAGTGGTTTTCAGAGGAGAATAGAGTGTTTCAAGGTGGTGGGTAAACTGGCACTCTTAGAGGTTGCTGATGGGATGTTACTTGGTAAGCCTCTGTGGGGGGCGGTCTGGCAATTTCTACCAAAGCCCTACTTCCAGGAATCTATCTTATGGCTCTGCTCCCACCTGTGTGAAATGGCATATGCATATAAGGTTGTTTACTGTAGTAGTGTTTGCAGTAGCAAATATTAAGAACACCTTAATGTCCCTCAAGAGGAGCGAGGTATATATTATGATACAAGGATACAAGGAAGTAACATACAACGCAAAAAAGAATAAGGAACTAATATAAAATGATCTCTAAGACACAGTGTTAAGAGGGAAGAAAGCAAGGTGTAGAAGAATATGAACTGAATGAGCCTCCTGTTAAAGAATCGGGGAATTGGTATATATGGCTTCTGGGTTCCATGAGAGCAGAACTCATGCTTGTTTTGCCCACCCTTATGCCTTTAGGGACAGGAAATATTTTACTTCAGGTGAAGAAAGTTCTAAAATAAAATGGTAGTGAATGAGGGACAGCAAAAGAGTCATGAATAGATTTCAAAAAAAAAAAAAGTCTGAATTCAAAGATATACACAGAACTTGATAGAAAATTTCATGAAAAAAAAATCCCAGAAAATCCTAACAGTGTGATTAAGAGTGATTTTTCTCCCTGCGTCTTTATCCTTTCATCTGCTTGTCAATTTTTCTAGGAGGATGCATGTATTGAGTAATTTAACAACAAAATGAAATACTACATTGGACTTTTAAATCAACTGTACTTGGTGACGCTGGATGTGTGGTTTGGGAGATGGAGAAGTCGAGAATAGTTCTGAGTTTTTCAACTAGGAAAACCAAGTGGATGTTGTTGGGAGGAGTTGAATCGAGGAGGCCAATGAGAAGGAGACAGGCATTAGACTTACTACTAAACATTTCTCAGGGTTTACGGCAAGCTGGCCTTAGGGTGCCACCTATTCCACTGTAAAGAACATGCAGCCATATTTCTACCATGGAATCACCTGGGAGTTGCCTTTGGGACACAGACAACCTTGTTTCTAAAGCAACTTACAAATCACTCAAAGCAGTGTTGACTTTCACTAGCATTGTTTCTATTGACTTGCAAATAAGTGCACTTGTGTAGGACAAAAATTCCTGCACACGCTGCCTCTGGTTACACAGAAACAGCTAAGGGTAAACAAGGTGGTGCTCAGCAGATTCAGGACCCTCTGTTTGGCATCCTCAGGATCCCCCCTCCTTGTCAATTCCTCAAGGACATTTCCCACCTTTACTGGCTTCCTCCACAACCCAGAGCCCATGCTGCATGCATCCATCCAGCTGGCCTCTGCTCTCCACCTCCTCTCTCTTCCCTGTTCTCCTAGGAGAGGCTCTCTCCTCCCTCCCTCTGCCCTTCAACCAGCCAAGCTTTGCTTTTTGTGCAGAGATTCAATTCTATTTTAGTTAATATCAAATATTATTGGCATCATATCCTACTCTTCCTAAAGCCCTAGGTTTTTCTAGCATATGGGATGTCATGTGCATTTGAAAATATTAGAATATACTATTTTTACCTCTATTACAAAGTCTCTGACACAGAAGTATACTGTTTGCCAGCAGAACTTCTCTGAACAATTTCAGCTACACCAGGGTTTTGTCTAGTAGAGGCTTTCCTAAAGAGCCCCCAGGACTTCATGAGTGCCCCGAAAAAAATAATAAATGTTCAAATGGGTTGGGAACACTTGACTTCTATCTTGTCCTCTTACAGCTTCACCAACAACATTGGCTGTTAAAGGCTCAGAAGAGTTCTATAATAAAAATCTGGTTTAATTTTGTTTAAACCAGAGTGTCCTACATTTATTCCTCCCCTTATTATTATTGTTATTATTTACTGAATACCTTTTGTTAAATTCTTTATAAGAATGATCTCATGCAACCCTTACCATGACTATATGATGTAAGTGCCATTGTAATCTTCAGTTGACAGATGGGGAAAATGAGGCCTTGAGAAATTTAGAAATTTACCAAGTCAAACCACCATTGAGTGGCAGAGTCAGGATTCTACTGTTTCTGTCTGATTCTGGAGACATGTGTTCCTCTTCTCTGGGACTTGTGGGCATCTTTCTTGACAGTGTTCGAATCTGTATTTGGACCTGAACTTTAAGGAGTGAAACAGTAATATCTGGGGGAGGGGGGCTGTGAGGTGGAAGGAGCAGGAGGAAAGGGAAACGGGGGCCATTTACACTGCTGCTCCTCCCCACCTGCCAATTCTCCCTTCAGGCACTTCATGTTCTCTTAAAATGAACCTCAGCTCCCTCGTCTGAAAAATGGACATATCGATATTTCTCAAAATTACTATACAGCTCGAAGTTAAAAATCTGCAAAGTACTTACAGCATGCTGCGTCAGTATGGTGATCCTAACACACACTAGTGCCTGGCACGTGTAAGACCCTAAGAAATGGTGATAATACGACTTTTGACAAGTTTCTAAGCCTCTCTTGTGTCTCAGTTTATTCACATGTAAATGGGGATAATAATGTGACCTACGTGACATCACAGGAGTGACTGTGAATATTATATGACGAGCTAACATGTAGAGCACACAGCAAACGCTATCTGGGTTTGTCATTGTAATTATTTCTCTACACGTGGCTAACAGCACGGAGCAGCTCTGGAAAGCACACCCAGAATTCTGTCACCAGAATGAAAAACATCAGGCTCTCTAATTCCAAAGATTCTACTGTCTATAAGTAGACCGTTACTCCTTCATCCAAACAACTGTCCTTTGCTTCAAAAGTTTAGCTAGACCTCAAGTGCTGGTTACTTTCGGACAAAGCTCTTCAGATTTAAACGGAAGATACTTTTGTAAACAATTCTCAATCTTTCTTTTCAGTGAGTGTTGATTCTGCTTGGTAACATGTGGCCTCTGAAGTTAAATAAATGGCTGCCACCAATGTCATAGCTACTTTCTACACTGCTTGCCCAAAAGAGAAGGAGGAAACAATCTAATCCCCCCACTACGTCTACCCACCACCACGGATTCCTAAACCCATGGCTTATGCACTCTTACATTATGGTATCGTACCTCACTGTGAATTCACATAGTGAGCGAGGAAACTCTATTAAGCTACATCACCTTGCTAAATTTCCATGCACGTGAGTACTGGGGTGGGGGGCACAGAAAATTTGGTGATGATATTGAACCATTTGCATTTGGCAACTAGAAACTTAAACTTAACTGGAATGCACAGAAATGGGGTTCCCTGATTAAATGCTTTGGTTATTACAAAACCTCTTTTGCTTCAATTCACGTTGAAAATCTATTTAAACAATACATTTTATTACACTTATTTTACAAAATAACATGTAGTATTGCTTCGTAGAGAAAAATTGGTAAGACACAAATAATAAAGAAAATGAAAACCAAGGATTAGTCCAAGCTGTGTAAGAACCCTGTCAATGTTTTACATATATAACCATATACCTTTACATATTTTTCACAAAGTTGGAGTTATGTTGTTTGATAACTTTGCTTTTAAAACTTAACATTATATCATGAACCTTGTCCTGTCATTAAATATTTTTCTAAAAAGTTTTAATGGCTAAGATGTTGTATTCTATGCACATACAAAGGTTTATTGTAAGAATCTCCTGTTGGTGTTGAACATTTATGTTGTTCCCTAACATCTAAATATCTCCTCCTTCCTCACATACTCCCCAAAGCCACTTGGGCTCCAGACACAGGAGTACTTGCTATGGTTGAATAATTCATGAGCTTTTCTAGGTCTGGGCCTTCGTTCCTGCTCTCTCCACCTAGACTGTCCTTTTCAGCCTAGCAAGTGCCCCATTCCCCAAGGCCTATCTAATCTGAGTAAATGACTTAATCTCTGGCCTCAGCTTCCACACCTGTGAAATGGACACAATAATGTTACTTTCCTCCCAATATTTTTTGAGGATCAATGAGTTAATACTTCTAAAGGCCTTAAAATAAGCTTGCCTAAATTTGGGAAATGCTCCACAAATGTTAGCTGTTTCATATTATTGTTACCTGACATACCGTCTAATCTGTATTAGGCAACCAGCTTGTACATAATTCCATTTCATCTTTAGGAAACACTGGGGGTCTAAAGATTTCATGCATGGAGTGCAGAGGTTAGAATCTGGAAGGGACTTCAGAGACCATCTAAATACTATGGTCCTCAAAGTATAAGTCACCTGAGGAGTTTGTTAAAAACGCAGATACCTGAGCTCCACCCCAGTCTTACTGAACCAGAATCTCTGGTGGGTGGAGCCTAGGAAAATGGATTTTTATCAAGCCCCCAGGTGATTATTAAGCATGAGTGTAATAGGAACTACTCATTACAGTCGAAAACCCTCAGTCTGCCAATGAGAGAACAAGGCTGTAAAAGGTTAAGTAATTCCCCTTAGATGAAAGTGGCAGAAAACCCATCTAGTTTGTGGAAAGAAAGAGATGCTGTATCTCACATCACCAGTGAAACACAAATGATTTCAAGGATGCTTCAATGATGCCGCAGTTCCAAGCTTTTGTACTGGAATAAAAGACGAATGTTCGCTCAGATCAGGCTTAAAATCTGATTCCAGATCTATTGGGAGGAAGATTGATCAAAATTCTACCTAATTGTGGTTTCTCATTTACAGTGAAAACGTGAATCCCAATGAAGAATTGATCTCAGTCACTGAACAGTGACTGACACTACTGTAAACACACATCCACACCATGTGGTTCAAAGCAGCTTGCTCCTAATAAAGACATTTCTATTTTGTCTTGTCTATTTAATTTGACATTTGTCTTTTGGCAGAAGATGCATTATTAAGACAAGGAACAGAGATGTCTCCTTCCTTTTGGAACCACATGAAGAAATTTCATTTTATTTTATTTTAGGGGTGAGCGGATATGTGAATTGAGGGAAGATTTCCTGTGTAATTATTTCTGAGATACATATTTCCATTTGAGGAAAAGCCATACAATAAAATGAAGTCCATTCTTAATAAATCAGACTATTCATTTTATTCAAGGACCACTTCTATTTCTAAAAATGAGCATAGTTGATTCTGAAGTCAAGCACAACAGTGGTATTAGACTGCCATGCCCACTGATTAAGTCATGTGATTAGAACAGAGCTCTAATTTTAAATAAACCAAAGTAATACCTTAGAAAAAGATAATGGTACTGTATCTCCTGATGAAGCACATGATGTATTTCCTAAATGAAAAAAAAAGACATTTATCCCCAGTTGTTGCTTGGAGAAATAAACTATGGTTTCTACTGGAAACCTCTGAGGCTATTTATTATTATTGTCATGGTACTATTATTCAAGAGAGAAATACATTGTTGGAGTGCACAGTGCAAACGGGTCCACTGTCTCAGGAGGGTTATCTTGTGCCATTGACTGTCTTGTCCCTGCATACTGGTAGGACAGTGTCTGGGAAGCTACGCAATATATACAAGCATACCATAGGCTTGGCCAATGGTCTGCACTTGGTAGAAAGTTTCCCAGAAACAGTCTTTACCACTTTCCCTTTTACTCACATGTTCAAAGAAGAATCGTGTTGCCTTTTGGCATCCTCTCCTCAAAACCAGAAGTATGTAAGGGTGATGTGGATCACAGAAGAGTGGCCACAATTGCAATATTCATAAACAACCAAAGGATTGCATCTTGGGGTACATGATCTTTTGGGGATCACCAAGAACTTCCGTTCACGTTCTGCATCTCCCTCCCTTCCACCTCCACCACTCTTGTTCTGCCATCTTTCCCTCCTCATACCGCATCACGTCATTCCCTCCTCCTGTCAGACTGTAACAACTGGCTTCTGTTTGGCCTTGGCTTTGAAACGTTAAGAGGCCAAAAGGCTGAAATGACCAAACACCTTGGTTCTGTTTCCTCATTTGACAGAATTTCAAAGCTCCATTTCAATCTCAATGATCTCAAAGATACAGTGGTTGTTATATAGTTTTTACTGACTGCTTAATCCATGACATTACTTCCATAGGGTGAGGTTGTTAGATTTCCCTGCAGGAAGGAAAATCTCAAGTCATCACACATTTCCCTGTGTGGTGTACTTCTTAGGTGATGAGTCGATCTAGAGCTTTAACATATGAGGTTGATTTCATCAAATCATGGATCACCTGTGTTTCTTTTTTTAAAACAATGTTTATTTATTTTTGAGAGAGAGAGAGAGAGAGAGAGAGAGTGTGTGTGAGTGTGAGTGGGGGATGGGGAGAGAGCGAAAATCCCAAGCAGACTTTGCATTGTCAGCACGGAGCCCTACATGGGTCTCAAACTTATGACTGTGAGATCATGATCTGAGCCAAAATCAAGAGTTGGATGCCTAATGACTGAGACACCCAGTGGAAACACAGCCACCTATATTTCTTATATTGCTTACACAATAATCATAAGGGGTATTCTGTGCCATATTTTCATCTGCTCCAAAAACTTTATTGTAAGTAGAATGAAACTTTTCACACTGGAGCCAGGACAAATAATTTACAGATAATGAAGGGCTTGTTGGCTTTTAAACTGTGTAATGCATATATTATATCTACGAGCTGTGATTTAAAAACAAAATTGAGGACTGACTTTGGCATCACCTGCTTAGTACCGACCAATGCTCAGGACGGCAAAACTTGTATGTATTTCAGTACTTGGTTTGCTTAGAAAAAATGGTCTAATGTGAAGCCTCATATTTAGCTAATTTTCCACAATGACTCAGTACTGTTTCTGCCATACTGGAAATAGATTATTCCTGTCCATCTTCTCTATATGTGAATGAAATCTCTTGGGATCTGTTGAACTTCATCTTATTAATATGACCCATTCTCTTAATATATGTAAGCATTTTTCAGGTCTAGTTTGGGGCCAACAAATTGTTGCCAGCATATTGTTCTGGCATTCAGGTCAGGTATACATTGTTAAATCATTGGGACAAATTCTGGAAATGTTTAATGTGCTAAGACTGGCAATGCACTAATGTTAATTTGCTTTTTCAGTCAACACCCAATCAGCTGTGTTTTCCTAAGATTTTAGTAGTTCACCAATTTACCTAAGGAAAAAAATTGTCAAAATACATTGTCCCTTGTTTTTGACTTCAATATCTGATTAAGATTACTGTAGGGATCAATTCAATGAGCCTGATAAGAGTCAGATAATATTTGTTGCTGATATTCTATAAATGTTTGTAGAAATATTCTAAATGCTGATAAATTGATGTATTGGTGGAAACTCTCTACAGATTGTTTGCCAAATAATTTCAAGCAATTCATTTAATTTTCTGTCATACCATTATCACATGACATATGGCCATATTTAAATAATATTTAATTATTAATTTAATGACTACATGCTTAATTTGAAAACCTTAGATAAAATATGCAATAAGAATGAAAAGCAAGGTGTGGTTTCTTGGGTATTTAATAATGAGACATAAAATTCTCATGATAAGCAAAAATTAAAAATGACAATTCCAACCCTTTGAAATGTTATCTAATGTATTATGTGTTAGAGAGGCTCTACTCTATTTAAAAAATCATCAATACTTGAATTATAAATCACAAATTTAGAAATAATTTCACTTACTTTCAAATATCAAATAATCTGAAGGAAAAAATCTGCAGTGATTTATTTTTTATGAAAGAGCTATTTGTAGTTACTTTATCATCCACATTTTTTTTTTCAGTAAAAAGGGAATTAAACTATTACAGGACACCTTGTTAAGTAATTATATAGCAACATCACTGTGCAATTAAATAGCCATCAGTCCCTGCAGCTGAGAAATTTCAGGTAATTATTCAAAGATAATTTAATAGGAGAATTACTGTATTCAAGCAAGCATTAGCTAGTAATCTACCTCAATTAAAGCATCCAATTAATTTCAGAACCTTGATAACAGTTGCCTTTGGCAAAACTATCCTTTCCCCTCATTTGATCCTACATATACAATATTCCTTAAACATTGTATAAAGTTAATTTACTTCTCCAGAAAGAAGTCTCCAAAAAGTATATTAATACTAGTCTCCTGATGCAAGTATAAAAAACATTCCTTCCTCCTCCTCCTCCTCCTCTTCCTCCTCTCCCCTTCTTCTCCTTCTCCTTCTCCTTCTTTCTCCTTCTCCTTCCTTCTCCTTCTCCTTCTTTCTCCTTCTCCTTCTCCTTCTCCTTCTCCTTCTCCTTCTCCTTCTTCTTCTTCTCTCTCTCTCTCTCTCTCACACCTTCTACCCAGCCTCTTATGTAGAAATTGAGCAAAGTAGACTTGGATTCTGGAGCATTAACTTCCTCAGTTTTCATCACAAAAAGCAGAAAACCTCCTAGCAATGGAAACTTCCAGAAGGGACTTTTGTTTTCAGATTGATTAGCTGGTTAGACAAACTATCTTTGGGAAATGTGTCCCTGTGAATTTGGTGGTGGTGGGGCTGGTGGTGGAGGAGGAGGTAATGATATGTGTACAAAGACTCTTTTGAGTAGAATTTCTTTGGGTTTTCACTTGAGTTTTCCTGCTCAGAAGAAAAAGCCTCAGGTTTGGAATCAGGTGGGTTTGGAAAGCTGCTTTGCAGGCTGCCAATCTTGTTGATTTTCCAACAAGTTTTTAAACTGCCCCTCAACAACGTCCTGGGTTGTACTTGATCACAGTTCTACCAATTTCTTGGGTAATCAGCTCTTTTGAGCCCCAGGTATGAAGATGTCTCACCCAGTGCAGGACACTACCAAGAGGCCATTGTCAACCCAGATGTGAGTGTCCTCTTCACCAGGTTCCTTATGCCAAGAGTCTTCCAGAAAGGAGAGCACATGGCCACTATCTGGTGCTCACTTGCCTTAAGACTAAAGTAAAGGTAGTAAAATTTTGGTGCTAATGGAAAGTACATAGGTTTGTCAGATGATTAGAAATGCCAAAAGCACATGAATGGTTTGCCTCTGACTATCACTTTCAAAGATCCTGGAGTTCTCAGAGCAGCTGTGGAAAGTGGATAAGACCATGCAGATGTCCACTGATGATTTAGGAATTATTGCAGGCTCATCTCCCCACATCCTCATTTACCAGCAACATTTGTCTCTGTCTCTTTAACTTAATATTTTGGCTGTCTTTTCACCTTTAGTTCCACTTGGAAAAATGACCCAGCATGGACTTTTTATTCTTATTTTGACCCACCATTCTCTTAGGAGACCGTTTTCAGTATTCTCCTGCATGGGAACATATCGAATCTATAGGCTATGAGCTCCTATCCCTCCCAGGCTCTTGGGACTCTACCCAGCACAACCCTCTTTTGTCAGAGGAGGGGGACAGAATGGTTGCCAGAGGTTACTGGGCTAGAAACATGTTGTTCAGGCCTAGACTAGGGTGGGGTGAGTGAGGCTGAGTCACGCACGTGATGGGTCAGATCCTGTCTAGTTTTTATTATGTATTTTTTTTATATTGTTGCTACACTTGCATCTAGTTGCTAACCACTGCAATAGAAAATTGAGTATCGTTGCTCCACTTCTCCTCATCATTTGCCCAAATTTCTGATAAATCTAAAGTTTAAAATTTTTCCACTAAATGCATCATCACATTTTTCCACTTTGGTCATTTTTTTTTTCTAGGAGGTAAAAAGCAAGTCACTTTTCTACTGCAGAACTATAACAGCTATACTATAAACAGCAAACCTTTTAAGATACTACTTTTAAAGGTAATTCATCTTCCACAAGGTTCAACATTGTTTTTCTAATAGGGTTTAAGGTTTTAGAAATTCATATGGGAAAACATTTTTGGTCATCCACTTCATGTTAATTAACTTCCACCCAACAAAGGCATTCCTGAACTCGTGGCTTCCCAGTGAAGACTGAGAGTTGAGTCTGGCAACTTTTGGTGTTGGTCATATAACAGGTAAGAGGATACACCCAGGGCATCTGGCACCATGCCTGGCACATATTAGCCTCAAAGCATATGTACTAGATGAATGAGTTCCTCTGCCTTTCTCTTCAGGAGCAGGCTTTATTTTTGATGTATCTTGGATAGTCTAATCAGTGTGCAGTTTTGCTGTTAACTTCACAAAGTTATATGAACTACCAGATCAATGCACTACTTTCCTGTTACACTGAGATTAACCAACAGGAAAGACTAATCTTTTTAAAGCAAACAAACAGGCAAACAAAAATATCAGTTTGGATGTTCTATATCTCAGTCTGTTTGGACAAGAAAGAATTAAAGAACAGAAAAAATAAAAAGAAAAGAGAAAATTAAATAAACTTCCAAAGAGATATCAATGATATTTATTCCCACAAAGGAGTTTACTGGCATGAATGTATTGACCAGGTCCAAGGCACAACTTGTAAGATGTTTCCACTTTGTTATGCAGGCATCATCAGTCACTGGCAATGTTTACTATCTAGAGTTGTGATCTTGTTGACATCCGGAGTCAGATTATACATCTATCAAACCTTTAATCATGAATGCATTCCTAGCACTTATAATCCAAATGATTAAAGCAGGTAATGATTTCTCCAAAATAACCACAGATGCCCAAAGGATTTAATTCACTCTCTCCCGGTATCTCTTGCTATTCTAACTATTACTGCTTTTGGAGTTAAGTCACCTGTAATTTTCTTTTAAACTTACAAATGGTATACTTTGCTTTCTTACCATGTCACAGAACTCTGTTATTAGTCACATTTTGGGAAAAACCTTCAGAAGATTTCAAAAGAAATTTTAAAGCCCCAGTGCACTCTACTGCTGCAAACTCCCAGCATACCCTAAATAAAACAGCCCATAATTGATTAATAAAAAAGCTAAGTAATTTTGGTATTAATATGATCCCCTGGGAGGCCCCCATAATCACAACTAGCAAGCCAGTCACAGTATTGCTCAATTACATATCCAGGTAAATAATCTGCAAATCAGCAAACCCTATAAGGGGATTTTCAGCATTTCCAATTTGTTAATCCATGATAAATGCCTCTCAGAGGTCGGACAAAGCCCAGACTCTTTCATATTTTGAGACTCCTGGCTTGTTAAAATGCTTTAAAGCAGAGTTACCAAAGTTGTTTTATGTCGAAAATATAGCATTTAAAATGTGACATTTATAGCACTAATTCTAACACATTTGTGCCATAAAAATACACAGAATACAATGCTATATGACTGTCCATATAAAAATTATATTTGTAGAATTGTCAATTTGCAGTGGACTCTGGGTGGCCTGACCTGGGACCGGGGCACTACCATTCCCTTCTCTCCAATCTGTCGGGATAGCTCTGTGACTGCATGTGTTAATCCACTGGAGGCCTTCGGTGAGCAGGAGGTCTGGGCTCAGATGCAGCCAGATACTGCTGGCACAAAAATGAAAGACCTTCTCTCGGCCTCCTTCTAGTTGCTCTTGTTAGGCAATTCTAAGAAAGGACTCATTACAATTACCTAGACGAACACAACTCAGTGCTTAAATCCTTCATGCTCTTCAAAAGTCTTCTTTCCTGTGTCACACTTTTCTGTTACAGTTCAAGTTCTTCTCTCCTCAACCCGACCTCCAAAGATTAATGATTCTACCTTGTAGAATTTTGAAAGTGTACTGTCATTGCCTCCACCCTCCTGACACCACTTGTTTTGTTTTGTTAAGTAATTCTAAGCTCTTTTAAATTTCTTCTAGGAGTCTTGGACTATTTTTATCCTCTGAAACACTGAAATTATCAAACTTAGTGCTTAAAGTGAAAGACAGTGAAGAGAAATAATGTGATTTTTGCATCATTTCAACCAAAGGAATACACGTGATTGACTTAATCACAGACATAGTGTAAAGTTCTCCTGTAAAGAAATATCGCCATTTGCCGATCTCTTTAGTAGATATTATAGAAGACACAAAATATAAGAAATGGGTCTTCATGTAATATTCTTCATATAAAAACAGCTCTTAAAAATCAATGAGAAACAGACTAACACGGGGAAAAAACGAACAAAGGGCAAGAATAGGAAATTTCTAAAAGAATATAAGTGCTCAATTATCATATGAAAAATTTATCTTAAAAAAGCTCATCTTCAGTAGTAGTCAGTGAAATGCATATTCAAACAATAATGAGGTACTATTTTTGATCTACCAATCTGGCTTTGTTTTGTTTTGTTTTGTTTTTAGTGATAGTAGTGATGGTGAGGGTGCTGGGAAATCACTTCTCTTCTACTTCTGGTGGGAGTTCAAACTGATAGTACCTTTCCGAGAGCAATCTTACAATATGAACGAAAAACCTTAACATTTCATACTTTTAACATGGTAATCCCACTCCTAGGAATTTAACGTAACGAACAATCACAGATATGGAGAAATACAGGGACGTTTACCACAACCCTGCTCATAATGGCAGGAACTGGAGACATTGTTATTGTCTGAAAAAAAAAAAAAAGGAGACCCGCTGAGTACAGTGTAATATGCTCAAATGGGGGAAGCCATGTTCTACTGAAAATCATATTGTAAGGACTATTTAATAACAGAAATATTTTCTAAATGTGTTGTTATGTTAAAAAATACAAGTTAAAAACCATTAGCTATACACGATATTACTTTTTTTAAAGTATAGAATAAATGGATACAGAAAAAAATCTGAAAGGGTATATGCCATAATATGTACGGTAGTATATATGGGTGGAGGGAATGCCAATAATTTGTATTTTTAACTTACGTTTATCAACATTTCCTAAATTACTTAAATTAAACAGATCTAACTTTTTATCATTAGAAAAATATGATTTATAAAGGAAAGACATGCACCCTGATCACAAGGAGTTTACAATTCCATACAATACGATAACACAAAGTATTTTTTTTGATGATCATAAATCTGGGTATTTTGGGGGAAAGTCACAAATTTTAATTTAAAAGTATTCATTAAATGTAGACTTGAACGTGATTTAACTTCTCCATATTTATAAAGCTTTCCGTTTAAATAAACTCATAGGACTTTGAAGAAATATCCTTTATTATTTTCCATTCAAAATATAATTATTATATAATTATATATATATATTTTATTATATATATATAATATATATATATTATTATATATATTATTATATATAAATATATATATATATTATTATATAATTATAATTATAACTATGCAGAATCCTATATATTTATTTTATATATTTTTAAATGTTTTCATTTTATTTTTGAAAGAGAGAGAGAGTGCTAGTGGGGGAGGTGCAGAGAGAGAGGGGGACAGAGGATCCCAAGTAGGCTTCATGCTGACAGCAGCAAGCCTGATGCAGAGTTTGAACTCAAGAACTGTGAGGTCATGACTGGAGCCAAAGTCCAATGCTCAACCGACTGAGCCACCCAGGCACCCAAAATCCTATATATTTAACCTGTGTATGATTTAAGCACAGCTTGGGAAGGTATATATATTTCTGAAAGATAAAGACAAACACAGTAAAATCTTGGATTGCCAGTAATTTGTTCTACGAGTGTTCCGCAAGATGAGCAAACATTTCTAATAAATTTTTTACATTTATTTATTTTTGATAGAGAAAGACAGAGCACTAGTCAGGGAGGGATAGAGAGGGAGAGACGCAGAATCCGAAGCAGGCTCCAGGCTCTGAGCTGTCAGCACAGAGCCCGACGCGGGTCTCGAACTCACAAACCGTGAGATCATGACCTGAGCCGAAGTCAGATGCTTAACTGACTGAGCCACCCAGCCGCCCCTCTAATAATTTTTAACTTGATAAACAAGTAATGTCTTGCAATATGAGTAGTACATGACATCAAAAGTCACATGAGCACAACTAAGCCATTGGTTCTTCTCTGTTTCTCTAGCTGCAGAATTACTGGTGATCATCTTCCATGCCTGGATATTTGCTCAGGCCGCAGTGTGTGGCAGAAATCAATAATCTTTCAGAACAATAGAAGGTGCCCACAACTGGCATTGGTGTGCTTTTTCTCACTTCAAAGCACCTATGGACAGTCCTTTGTTTTTCCATACAAGAGTAAGTTTAAGAATGTTTTGCTTTGTTCTAGGCTAGGCTGCCTGCAGATATAGACCCCTTCCTCTTGCTGCCTTATTGCCAGTTACGTTCAATGCAGTATATGACAAGAGTGTATTAATACTGTACTGTAGTCAACATCCATGCAAGTGTATGCAATGGCTCCCTTGCAGAAAAAGGTTGAAAAGAAAGGTGGTGATGATTACGGGGGAAATTAAGGAAATCATCGAGAAGTACAAACAACGTATGCGAGTGGCCGAAATTGCAAGATTTTATAAGAAGTCTGTGTTTGCATCTCATCTGGAGAGAGACGGAGGAGAAATCCCTGACTTCAAATGAGATTTGGGAGATGTGTAAAATGTGGGAAACAGTGCAAAATTTTGTAGAAAAGCACAACCCAAAAAAGGCTATAGCAGTGCAAGTGATGAATCTATTTAACAACAATGCAATGTTACATTTTCATGAAATCCTCATAAGGAGTCAAAAGGAAATGTCACTGGATAGCTTCCTTGTTAAAGTTGCACGAAATGAAAAAGATTCCATTGAGCCAATAGATAGCAGTGATTCCGTTAGTGATAGTGAAAGTCCTCCTACACAATAATCCTCCTCTCTCTTGTCTCCCTCACACCAGCCATGAAGGTTTTCAAAGGGGAGTGCAAGCTGATTTGTCTATTTTCCTTTATATTTTGTATTTTCTTTATTATTTTGTATTATATTGCAGTATTGTAATTATTTTTATATGAATATTTTTGCGTTGTGGGAAGAATCAACTGAGTTTCCATTATTTCTTATGGGGAAATTTGCTGTGCTATACAAGTGCTTCAGATTACAAGCATGTTTCTGGAATGCATTATGCTCTCAAACCAAAGTTTTGCCGCACTCTCATCTCATTTGGTTAGTGGACAATAATGGTTGTAAGACTTTTAATGACACTGACCAGTAAAAGTGTAATTTTCTTTAAATTTGAGTTCAGATGTCCATCTGAGGCTCATCTCCTTTGATGTGTGGGCTGGGCTTCCAGGCTCTTTATTATTGGCATGCTTTGGTGGCCAGTGCTTTCCTCCTCATCCTGAGAGAGACCACCAAGTCCCATGGAGGGTAAAGGGACTGCTCTGATTCTTCCTTCCTCTACTTCATGCTCAATACTATTCCCAAATGAACATGACCTCAGAAATCTCAGGTGCCTCTCAACACATCAAGTTTTGTTTTATTAATATTTCTTTTTAAATAGAATTTTTGATGATAACACATTTTAACTGCAGAAAATTTGGATATATGAAAGATACAAAAGACAATAAAAATCATTCATGATCTCAGTACTCCAAGAGAATCATTAACTTGTTTCACACTTAAAAATGTATTATGAACTTTTACCCATTGCTATTAAATATTCTTTTTATATAATTTTTAATGATGGCACAGTATTTTTTCTATCTTATGGATGCCCCATGGCTGATAATAACTTTTTTTCCTATTGTTGGACATCTAGGTGGCATGATAAGCATTTGATACAGACATTTTTTCCTGCATGTATCTGATGATGCTCAGGCTGATTGCCAGAAGTGAGAGGGTCAAATGATGGGAATATTAATAAAAATTTTGATAGATATTGTCCACATTTGCACTAAACACTTTGCATTAAAACATTGGTTTTAAAAAGATGGTCAACTCAGTCTGCCCTTTTGCACAAAGCCTTTCTTTTTCTTTTTCTTTCTTTTTTTTTTATTCCTAGTGAAAAAAAAGATCTTATTTATTTATTTATATTTACTTAATTTTTATATGTATTTTATTACAATCGAGGATGATCATATCATTATGCTTTCATATATTAATTGGTCATTAATATTTCTTTTATAAATTGTCCATTTTTTTTGGTTAACTACTGGGTTTTCCATATGTTTTTCAAATTGTTTTGTGTATTAGGGATTTTAGCCCTTTATCCATTATATAAGTTAAAATATTTCCCCTAGTACTTTTCTTGGTAAATACACATACCCTAAAATCTACCGTATTCACCATTTAAAAATGGATAATTCATTGGCATTAATTATATTCACATTTGCCACCATCACCACTATTTCCAAAACTTTTTATCGTTCAAAACAGAAACTCTACCTGTAAAAAAAATAAGGCTCCATTCTGCCCTCCCCCGATCCCTGCACCCCTCATAACCTCTAATCTACTTTCTGTCTTTATGAATTTGCCTATTCTAGACACTTTGTATATATGGAATCGTATAATATTTGCCTTTTTGCATCTGGCTTATTTTACTTAGTGTGTTTTCAAGATTCATCCATATTGTAGCATGTTTCAGAACGTCATTTCTTTTTGTTTTTATTTTTTAAAGATTTAAAAAAAATGTTTATTTATTTTTGAGAGAGAGAGAGTGAGAGAGCAAGTGGGGAAGGTGCAGAGAGAGAGGGAGAGACAGAATCCTAAGCAGGCTCCGCACTGCCAGCACAGAGCCCGAAGCAGGGCTTGAACCCATGAACCATGAGGTCATAACTGGCTTGAGCCAAGATCAAGAGTCAGATGCTTAACCGACTGACTGAGCCACCCAGGCACCCCAGAATGTCATTTGTTTTTATGACTAAATAATATTCCATTGTTTGTATAGGCCACATCTGGTTTATTCATTCATCCATAATGGATTGAGGTTTTCCCCCCCACCTTTTGTCTATTGTAAATAATGCTGCCATGAACTTTGCATACAAATATCTGTTTAAGTCCTTGTTTTCAATTCTTTTGGGTATATATCAAGGAGTGGAATTGGTGGGTCATATGGCAATTATATGCTTAACTTTTTGAGAAACTATCAAACTGTTGTTAGTCTTTAAGCCTTACAAATGCCACTAGCACCTAAAAGTAGAAGCTATATGCTTCCTTAGCATGACTAGCAAGCTCATAATGTCCATATTCCTTTTTTTTCCAAATTAAGATGGAAAAATATCACTGAAAAAGTTTTGTTTTTTTTTTATAATTTTAACTCCAGTATAGTTAACATACAGTGTTATACTAGTTTCACATGTATAATGTAATGATTCAACAACTCCATATATTACCCAGGGCTCATCACAACAAGTACACTCCTTAATCCCCATCATCTATTTCACCCATCCCCTTCCCCACCTCCATATTCCTTTTCAAAACAGAAGCATCTTAAGTAGAAATGAGAAGACTCCTCAGTCTCTACTGAAATGTTTTCCCAGTGGATCACTATTCTGTCATTAGAGTTAGCTTGTCACTACTATAGGCCTAAATACAAGTCTTCGAGGCCACTGCCCATTTATTTATTTATTTGACCAAATTATTTCCTCTCATAATGAAGAGATGCTCCATTTTATTTCCAGTACTATAACAAAGGTTTCATTCTGGTGAAGCACAAATATTTAAATGCTAGACTTGGCACTCAATCGTCATGAAATATGTCTTAATGTGCCAACACAGACCAATTTAAAATTAGTTCTTAAAAAGGCATTTCTTTATTTGAGTTTGAGGATACTTTATAAGGTTTTTTCTTCTTTACTTCCCAGAAATTTTGACACCAAAAAAGTAAATCCATTTTTTAATCAACCAATTTTTGAGTGTGACTCGTTAATGTGGATTTGAAGCATAAGAAATTTTAAGTTGAAGAGAAATCTAGATCTATAACCTTATTGAAATTATTCACTCATCTCACTGAAATCTATGATTTCTTAGAAAAATTCTACAGTTCTCAGTAGTTACCTAATTTATTCTTGTCAACATATCAAATGCTGGGGGTATTGGGAAATTGATGCCTTACTGAAAGACTGAACATTGAGTGCCCCTCAGGATACTGAGAATTACTCTGGCTCAATTCTATTAATGTAAAGCCCAGGAAACCCAGATTACCAAAAAGGTAATCTGATTCAGAATGATATAATATCTTTCTTTACTGGTGTAATAAAAAGACCCATGGTATGGCTCCAGAAGACCTGTCTGATTATTTAATTCCTTATAGTCATTTTAGTATTTTTAAAGTGTACTAAACCTAAATACTTTCAGAATTGAATATCTCATTCTAAATTCAATAGCACATGTAATGACTTTTTATCAACTTCTTAATCAATAAAACCCATTTTAAGGATCAAAAAAAAAGATAGTTTGTCTCAGTTTGGATTCCATCCCTACCATATACTACTTGTGAGACCTCAGGCAAGTGATTTTACTCTTCTGAGCCTCAGTTTCCTCTGATGTAAAATAGAGATTAAAAAAAAAGCCTAATAGAGTGGTTGAGGAGATCCAAGTACTTTTAAAATCGGAAGCTTATCCATTGGCTCTTGACTGAAGGCAGTTTTGCCCCTCAGAAGGTATTTGGCAATGTCTGGAGACATTTTTAGTTGTCACATTTTTAGTTACCTTAGGTAGAAGCCAGTGACACTGCTGAATACCCCCTATTGCATAGACCAGCACCTTACAACAAAGAATTATTCAGGCTAAAATGTCAGTAGTCCTGAAGTTGAGAAACCCTGCTCCATAATTTTTTTTTTTATAATTATTAGTTCTATGCGGTGAGCTACGACTTACTTCTTGACTTCACTGCTGTGCTCTTTTTCAATGGCTCAGGGTCTTACTAAGAGCACCCTTTTTCAATCAAACACCAAGTAATGCATCCACAATAACTGCCTCTTTAAGTACATAGCTTTACCTAGTTTATCACTCTTCTCCTATCAGCATACACCAAGTATATGTCTATGGAGAAAGACTAGTAATTGTATGACTTAATCACGCCTAAACCATGGCTTCTTTTAAATGTACCACCAAAGCGCACCACTTCACATGAAATGGTAAAGAGCTGCAGAAACAACACGAAGACAGTAACCTGGTATTCAAGCAATAACTGGCAGAATAACTCTTGGATGAAGTTGAATACTCAGCTGTTTTGTAAGCCACCAAGCTATTTGCTTGACTTAATAATAGAGTCGTGTTTTTTCTAGGTCTCCATTTCTCTCTCTGAAAATGAGACTTGGGAAAGAGAATCATGATCATGAATGAGGACAGAGGCTCTGGGACACCAGCTCTCATCAGTGCTGTTGCTATTGAGGGGTCAGTCTATTACTCTTTACTGTCCGGGTGAAGAACCATGAAGGAAAATGAAAATATGTATTTTCCTCATATATCCTGGACATGGAGCTCCAATGCCCCTGTTCATAAATGAAACAGAAAATACACTGTCTCTGAACTACCACTGAAAAGTCCGGTTAGTTTGGTCACCTCTGTTAAAAGAATGGCACAGTTAATTCAGTGATAGATTTTTTTGATTTTAAAACTTCTTCATACTAGCTGTTTGGCTCAGACTGTGTCTGAATACATAAACTGATCTGACTAGTTAAGTCAATCAACAGTTCAAGAAGCTGGTGAATAGAGATCATTTGAAGAGATGATGGTCTTTTAGTCTCATGGAGATATAACCTTTACCTGACTCTAAGTGAATCACAAAATTATGTAGCTCTCTAAAATTATACAGGCAATTATGAATACCCCAATTAATAAAAAAGAAATGTCTTTATTTGCTTAGTGGACAGGGATATGAAAAACAAGGAAAAGTGTACATGCTATTCAATAGATGTATGATTAATTCTAGATGATTCAGTCAGAAATCCTATTCAAAGAAAAAGCTATTTATCCAAACAAAATCATCCTCTGTGTTTGGTTGATGCAGAAGGTGCCTTAATTTCTCTGACATATAAAGGAGGTAGATCTTGATGTCCAAATACAGACAGAATGTAGGCATTTCTACACATTGTTGTCAGATAAGGACTTGGAGCACATTTTTAAAGATTCTTGGGAGGCCACTGAACTTGGATCATTCTTAGCTAAGTTATCTAAAATACTTCAAATACTTTAAAATAAAACTAATCCCTGCACTGGTGGGTTGAAAACTTTTCCTATCCCCAGGGCACTAAAATAATACCCTTTCGAACAGTAGGTGAAGTATTTTAGGCGACAGCTCTCTAGTTATAACAAGGCAAGTCAATTTTTAGGAATTAGGGATGCTAATCACAGTGTCTCAAGATGTGCATCGCTGGGGAGTGAAATATAAGACCACAAACTGACAGGACTGCAATGTGCTATGCTCCCTTGAAGGAGATGTAAATGGGAGGGAGACTCAGCCTCCTGGTCCCTCCACGGCTTGATCTATCATAAAGGTCAAGATAATTGGCCACATACAGCAAAATCAACACTGCTCGCTCTACCCTCGCCTAGCAGATAAACGTAGAAACTCAGCTTCCTGCAGGGCTAAGTGGTGGCTAGCCCAGGTGGAGGAGGAGAAGGTCTGAAAATATGCATGTAAGAACACAAGGCACTGTAATGATGCCATCAAATTTAGCATTAAATATATTTTACAATCAATTGAGATACTGTAGGTTGCCCCCAAACATGCATGAAATTCTTCCAGGGTTTTACCAGACTGCATACTCTCTCATGTTTATGCCTTTCTAGTGTTTTTGGACTTTAAAAGCTCTCAACACTATAAATGTACTTGTGTTAACAAATAAAACTGCAATGAATGCAATTTCTGGTTTAATGTCATCATTAAAATATGACTACTGAAGCATTCAACTTCCCTGAAATGTCCCAATTAATCTTACAACCCAAAGCTAAGGTAGTCATTGACTAAAATAGTGTCAGAAAATTCACATACAAGTAAAATAACTGAATTACTAAAAGTTGCCAAATGGACTAAAAGTTTCATATATAATAGGAATCATTACAGAGGTTATCAAAGGCATATATTTCTTTTACAAAGTGGAGTCCATGATTAAGATGCACAGTGGACAAGACTGTCGGTTTGTATCACCACACACAATGATTATGTAAGGACATCATGGGCGTGTGACCTGTGTGGTTGTGTTGCACATTGTGTTCAAAGGGCTCCACATTTGGATAATGTTCCGTTGTTGCTGTCTTGAAATTTTTAATAATTTTTTTTTTTTATAAATGAAGATCTCTGCATTTTCATTTTGCACTGGAATCCACAAATCATGTAGCTGGTCCTGACTGAGCAATATAACCCCCACAGAAGTGTTCTTGTCTTACACTTTCTGGTAAGACTCTTCATGAGAAATATCACCCTCAAAGGATAAACGAAATGGAATAGGAGGTAGCTTCAAGAGAAGGAAAAGTATTCGGGGGAAGTTGAAAATGTAAAGACAAAATATAATTATGGATTTTGAAGAAATGATTGAATCTTTCCACTCCCAGGAACTTGAGTTAAGATCATAATGTAAGAAAGTAGCTCTTTGATTGCTAACCAGAAGTCACTATGGGGAAAAGAAAATCCAATGTCTGAGCCATAGGACATTAAGAAGCAAGTTAATTTGAGTTCTTTTCTGAAGTTTATTTAAAAGGACTAACTGGAACCGTTTCAAAGAGAACAGTTAAAGGGCTGCTGACGTATGCTCAAGTTGGTCCTAATTAGCACTGAGAGTAGGTTTATCGTAGTGTTCTGGAGAGTAAGGAGAAGCATAAAAGTACACTTGAGTATTAGCAGCGATTAAAAGTATGGCAGCGAGTGGGAGTGGGCAAGATTATTTACTTTATAAATGGAAGAGCTAAGCATGGAGAAAGAGCTCGCAAGGGAAAAAGTGAGCACTTTTGAGGAAGTGTATGGGGAAAATAACTGAAAACAGTATGAAAAGAGTATTATAGCGTACAAAATGCTCAAAGGAGACAGTGAGGACTTACTATATGGGCACTAACGAGCACTAATAAGCTCTCCAGGATTTGAGGCCTAAGGCTATTAGTGTATTAAAAGTTCTCACACTTGTTCACAATAGGTTATATCCAGGCAATCCTCCCTCCAGGAAGATAAATTGTACTCAGACGCAGAATAATAACAAATGTATGTATAATGCATCATCATTTACATAGATGATCTTTTACATAAAAGAGTTTTTACGCTTATAACATCCCTGTAATGTGCACAGTATAATACCACTTGACAGATGAGATAATGAGGCTCAGAAAAAGAAAGTGAATTCCCTAAGAACACAAGTCAGAAGGTAATAGTCATCTAATGCCAAAACCTGTGCTTTTCCCACTATAAATGTAGTGAATGGCATGTAACACATTCTAATGTGAAAACAAGGTCAACAACAACAATAACCACAGGGCCTCTTCTGAGGCCTGCCCACCCTGCCTTCCCTCCCTCCCTCCTTCCTTTCTTCCCTCTCATCATCTATCCATCCACCCACAGACCCACACACCCATTGCATAAACTTCTGGGTGAGTTCTAGTTTTAAAAAGATGTTCAGCGCACCTCAAAATTTATCTGGATCTGCCATTATTACACAATATTCCTCAGGAATGATCCTTGCAACGTGTCCATTGATCAGATTGATAACCTTCTCCACAAGGCTCAACACCCGAACCTGACAGATTGTAAACGACTGCTTTAGACTGTAGTACCTTGTCAAGGTCAGAAATGTGATACTACGAGTTGCTCCTGCCATGTGTTTAAAGAAATAATATTTCCTACATTGTATTTTGGTTGAAAATTAAGATAAGAAACTTAGGCAAGATGAAAAAGAATGCAACTTTCCTCACCTACTTTCTCATCAGCCTACTGCTTTTCTGGTTTCTGTTCCCATCACACCAAGCAGGCTTTGGGGTCAAGCATGGCCGCAGCTTCTGTTTGTATGAATATGCCTTCCTTTACTTAACCCCTAACCACCAATCCACCCTTGCTTCTTTCTTCTCTTTTATAGTAGGTTTGGGATGTCACATAGATTCGGCCTCTTTTCTTGATCCCATCTTGCTCAATCCTCTCCCTATTCTAATACTGGAACTGAAAATACATGCATGCAGTTTCATGATGCGTAGGGTGGCATGGTTCTGGCCATGTTCAGCTTCAGACTGTGCTAATTTGGGAGGTATTAGCCATAAGAGGCTATTAAGAGCTTGAAATGTGGCTAGTAGGACAGATGAACTCAGTTTTAAATGTAATTTGAATTTAAAAACTAGGGCACCTGGGTGGCTCAGTCAGTTAAGCATCCGACCCTTGGTTTCTGCTGAGGGCATGATCTCACAGTTCATGAGTTCAAGCCCCACATTGGGCTCTGTGCTGACAGTGCAGAGCCTGCTTGGGATTCTCTCTCTCTCTCTCTCTCTCTCTCTCTCTCTCTCAATAAATAAACTATAAAAATTTTTTTTAATTTAAAAACTAAATTTAAGTGTAAACATAAATATAATTAGAACAATTTGGATATGTGAGTTTGCTTTTCAACTGTGAATTTATATAATCTAAATCAAGTCCTTCTAATCAAAATTTAGCTCTCACTGGATGTTATATGTAAGTGATGAATCACTAAATTCTACTCCCAGAACCAATACTACACTAACTTGGATTTAAATTTAAAAAATAAAAATAAAAATAAATAAAATCACACACACAAAAGTTATAAACAAATAAAACCGAAAATTTAGCTCCCATACTGAGATGTACTCTTAAGTGTAAAATACATAGCAGATTTTGAAGCTTTAGTAAGAAAAAAAGCGTGTAAGATAGCCCATTAAATTTTTTATACAGAATTCATGTTAAAATGATATTTCAGATATACATGGTTAAAGAAAGTATATTATTAAAATTAATTGCACTTGTTTCTTTTTACTTTTTTTAATGCTGCTACTGAAAATTTTAAATTACATATGTGACTATCATTATATTTCTTTCGGACAGCATTGGTTTAGGGGCCTGGCTAGGGACAGAGGTGCAAGGGAGACTGTCAGCCTTTATTGCTTCCTGCTTTATCACTTATGAAATAACAGCATTAAGATTAATGACAACCTTACAATAATACGTAAATTTCAATAACAGTTAACATTTGTTGGACATTCACTAAGTGCCTGACACTGTTCTAAATTATAAGCAAACAATTCTCATAACAGCTTTATGATGATAACATTTTTATTCCCATTTTAAACATGAAGGAGCTGAGGCACAGAATTGAAATAGTTTGTCTTACAGTTTATAAATGGCAGAACCAGGATTTGAACCCAGATGTATCTAACTTTGTAGCTTTCACACCAGTGAAACGGTGTGCTACCTAATATACTTAAAATATGCCACCTAATACAAGAGATTTGGGGTGGCACCTTTCTCAGCTGTATTTGAGGAGACAGTGTAAAAGTCATTAATACATTGCATGGCATGTATTGCTATTGAATGATTAAATCTACTGGGTGCTCTACTGAATATCAAAAAACTGGGAAAAAAAAGCTTGCTCTTTCATAGTTCATACACACAAATAAGTCTACAGCTCTGTTTGCCAGATATTGTTTAAATCTGATAAAATCTGATAAAATCAGATAAAATCTGTAAGTAAATTCATGAAGCCACTTTTAAATATTAATCAAGATAATTGGTTTGCTGCAAACAAGCATGTCAAGGAATTTGAACTTCTCTGTAGTATAAATGGAATTCATTTTCTCCACTGTCAATTCGTTAGCAAAATCTTTTACACTAACGTGCATGAAATGTGCTTCTATCTGTACCTTTGAATGTAATTCCATTCATTCATTTGTTCATTCATTCATTCCTTAGTTACTAATTGAGTGCTGATGTTCCAAGAACTGGCTATGAAATGGACACAAGAACACTCAGTCTAAGAAGAGAATTTGTGCCTGGAGAGAATAGGTCCTGGTGATAGTGTGAGTGGGGACTTTGATACACCCAACCTCTCTGCGAACTATAATTTTTCAAGTTTATATTTGTATGACACAAATATCCAAAACATACATTTTGGGTACTGGTTGGGGCATTTAATAGTTGGCATAACAGCAGATTCAAAACTTGCTCTTAGCTTGTATAAAACAATGCAGCTGCTGAGTGAAAACAGATGCCAGGGGGAACCATGCTGAGGATAAAGGAAGGACATTGTGGGAAGCACAACTTTATAATAACTTGAGGCATCCCATCTAATGACATTATAATTTGGCTCTCACTTATCGGGTAATGCACCAGACAGCTTCAACTATCATTTGTCTGGCATCCATTAAGTATTGTTTCCTTATAATAGTTTGCTTTGTGTGTTGGACAATGAATGAGGTGGAGGAAACTATCTAAGGCATATGAGAAGCAAACCTTAATGACAACAAACAATTTGTCAGACATTCTTTTCCCTCAGCTTTAACATTTGGGTGCCATATAGTGAATTAAATGATCTAGCCCATCTCATTCATCATCCAAAACAGAACAAACTGTTATAGTCAAGCTTCTCTAGAAGATTACCTGACAATTGATATATGAATCCATGGAGGGATTGTATGATGAAGGAACATTAAAGATGACAAGTGATATGTCAGCCTTTTAGGCCAGTTACTTTCATTGTATAACAGGCACACAGATTTCTGGCTAAATGGTGGGGAATAACTTAACTAAGTTTGATTTGACATAGTCTGTGGGCTTAAGGGAAGTTACAAGGACCGCCGCACAAATACATGGAAACTAAGTATTGATACCACTTTCTGCAGCATTTAGTCATTCAACAAACATTTACTAAGCACTAACTTTGGGTCAGCACTATTGAAATGCCAGATTTTTCTTCTGGGAGTTCAGAGAGTTAATGGGTCCTGTTCAGGATCACCAAGCTAATAAGCAGAAGACCAGGGGCTCAAGCAGAGTTCTCTGACTATAAGTCAGCATTCTGAACAGTGTAACATGCTGCTTCTCAGTGTCTAGTGATAAATGGTTTGGCTTCTGCTCCATTTGGCTTCCATAGTCATTCCAGCCACCTCCTCCCACAGCAAAGTCAGCTTGTTCCAACACTCCGGGACCTGGCTGAATTTGTCAATTCGAATAGAGAATTTGATAAAGAGTAATCCGCATCTGAGCTATAAACTTGACCTTTAATTTTCTTCCAATTTGAAAAAAGAATAGAAAAGACAGAATAAATGGATTTTTTTAAAAGTATTTTTCAGAAATGAAGATTCCGAGCTTTAATTTTCAAAGCTTGATTCTGCAGATTAAACTAATTTGGTGTTACTATTAGACTTGTTGTGTTGTTACTCTATTTAACTATTTGCTTCCAGATTTGGGGATACACAAAGAGGCTCTTTGTGGTGCCAAGGAATAGGTATCTTTCTGAACAGGACCAAAACTCAAGACCTAATGCAGACAAAGAAATGTCAGAGGTAAACATATTTCCTGAATACCTACTATGTGCTCGTCCCTTTTACACATATTTTTAAGTTTTTCTATCACAAAAATCCTACAGAGTATATCTTCACTTTATTCTGTAGGGTTTCTGTGATTAATAAATAAGGAAGAAACTGAGATTTAGTAAGTTTAACTAATACGTCCCAAGTTACCAGCTAGTTAGTGGTAGAGCTGAGGGTAAAATCCAAATCTGGTTAATACCAAAGCTCTTTCCACACAGCATGTTGCCTAGTGTCTACAATTTGTCTCTCAGTGTGCTATTTCATCAATTACTTAGCAGGTAGGTGGAAACAGAACTCCTTATCTCTCATTTAAACTCTTCTCTTGCTCAGTCTCTTTATCACAGGGAGGCTGTATTTGCTGGGTGTCTCAAGCTCTTGGAATAATGCTTAACTTTACATCTAACTAAGACTTTGCAGTCTTTCCTATGGCTGTAGGGTAAGAATATCTGATTAATTCTATTTTAAAAATTATTTATAACCTGCTTTAAAATAATGAGATTATCAATTTTCAAAGAAATAGTATGCGCTAAAGGGTACTCAATTCTACAATTATAATGAGAACCATAATCTTTCACGTCTGCATGCCAAAATATCAGCCACCATCTAAGGCTACTTTACCTGCCATTTCTTCTGAAGGATTTTCCTGATGTCACTATAGACCTTGAGATCCTCCCCTCTCTTATGGCACATATCACTTTTATTTATATTTGCAGAAAATGCACTATGCCAGCCACACCATGGTCGATGTACCAACATCATCCTTGTTCTCATGGAGCTTAAAATCTAGCAAGATAACCCCATAACCATTCAACTAGTAAAGGTTTAATTGCATCTATAATAAGTGCTGTGAAAGAAAACTCCCTGCCATTATGCATTGCATGGAGAAAAATAAAAATGCAATAAGTGATAATACATAAATGTTTTCTGTTTACATAATTCTAGATAATGGGCTTCCCTTTCCAACCTAGCACATTTTCACACTTACTAGGATGTACAAAGAACTCAACTTGAAAACAAAAGTTTATCTTTCTCAAAAGTTTCCCATGAACAAAATATTATAAGATCTATATAAGATCTATATGAAGAAAACTACAAAACTCTTATGAACAAACTCAAAGGAAAACAAAATAAATGGAGAGATATTACATGTTTATGGGGAAAAAGACTCAATATTATCAAGATCTCAGCTCTTCCCAACTTGATCTATAGATTCACTGAAATCTCAATAAAATCCTAGCAAGTTATTTTATGGATATGGACAAACTTATTCTAAAGTTTATATGGAGAGCCAAAAGATCCAGAATAGCAAACACAATAGTGAAGAGAGAAAAACGAAGTTGGAGAACCAATGCTACCAACTTCAGGACTTACTATAAAGCTACAGTAAATAAGAGTGTGGTATTCGTGCAAGAACAGACAAGTAGATCAGTAAAGCAGAACAGACAGTCCAGAAGTAGACTCAGTAAATACAGTCAATTGACCTTTAACAAAGGAGTGAAGGCAATATAATGGAGCAAAGATAGCTTCTTCAGCAAATTGTGCAAAACAAGTGGAAGTATGCATGCAAAAAAAAAAAATCTAGACACAGACTTTACACCCTTCACAAAAATTAATTCAAAATGAATCACAGATCTAAATGTAAAACACTAGAATATAACATGGGAGAAAAGTTAGATGACCTTGGGTATGGTGATGGTATTTTAGATACACCAAATCCACAAAAGAAATAATTGATAATCTGGAATTCATTAAAACAAAAATTTTCTGTTCTGTGAACCAGTATCAAGAAAATTAGAGGACAAACAACAGACTGGGAGAAAATATTTGCAAAAGACACATCTGGTAGAGAACTGTTATGCAAAATATACAAAGAACTCTTAAAAGTCAACATTAAGAAAACCAAAAATCTGATTAAAAAATAGGCCAAAGACTTTAACAGATACCTCACCAAAGAAGATGAATAGATGGCAAAAAGGCAAATGAAAAGATGCTCCATATCATATATCATCAGGAAAATGCAAGTTAAAGCAAGGATCTAGCGCCACATACTTTTTAGAAAGGCCAAAATCCAGAACAATGACAACATCAAATGTTGGCGAGATTGAGGAGCAAGAGAAACTCACTCATTACTGGTGGGAATGCAAAATGATACAGCCACTTTGGAGACAGTTTGGCAGTTTCTTAAAAAACTCAGTGTAAACTCTTACCATACAATCCAGAAACTGTACTCTTTGGTATTTACCCAAGGAAGATGAAAACATGTTCACGCAAAAACTTGAACATGGATGTTTATAGAAGATTTACTCATAATTGCCAAAACTTGGAAGCAACCAAGAGACCCTTCAGTAGGTAAATGGATAAACTGTGGCACATGTAGACAATGGAATATTATTCAGTGTTAAAAAAAAATGAGTTATCAAGCCATGAAAAGACATGGAGGAAATGTAAATGCATATTACTAAGTGAAAGAAGCCAATCTGAAAAGGCTCCATGCTGTACGATTCCAACTGTAGAACATTCTCAAAAAGGCAAAACTACAGACAAAGTAAATTGATCAGTGGTTTCCAGAGTTGGAGAGTGGGGACATGAATAGGCAGAACACAATGGATTTTTAGTGCAGTGAAAATACTCTGTTAAATAAAAACTTGAAACAAAAAATAAGAAAATACTCTGTATATTATTACAATGTATATATATCATTATACACTTGTCCAAACTCATGAATGTACAATACCAAGAGCGAACTATGGACTTTGGGTGATTATAACATGTCATTGTAGGTTCACCCTTGGTCAAAAAAAAAAAAAAATACACCCTCTGGTGAGTGATGTTGATAATGGAGGCCATGCATATGTGGGGGCAGAGTATATGGAAAATCTCCACACCTCTCTCTTAATTGTGTTTTAAACCTAAAACTCCCCTAAACAATAAGGTCATAAGAATAAAATAGCTCCAGGTTTTTGTATTAGTGAAGCAAAGACGCTTGGGGCAAAACCTCAACAACTGCAGATTTCATTGAGAGGATGAGAGGCCTAGCTCTCTAATCCGTAAGCCAAGGAAGCACTTAAAGATCCACAGTTGCAGTGAATTCTGGTTAGAGTAACAGACTGTCAGATTGAGAAAAATCCTTAGAACTAACTAATCCAGAAGGTTCAGACTTCTGGCTTTTACAGTTTTTATGGAGAAAGACAGAAGGTTGCCAGCTTCTTATTTTGCCCAATGGGGATGTTACATAAAACCTACCATCTATTCCTTTTTGATTCCATAAGTGAGTAGGCATTTGGAAAAAAAAAATAAAGAACAGTGTCATCTCAGTATGAAGAACAGTCTCTCCTAAGCAAGGACAGGTACAACATATAGACATAGATACAGATATAAACATAGAGTAAAATGTTATAGCTACAGGCAATATTGTTTTTATTTTCCTCATTTCATCATAGACTGGTCAAAACTGTACTTTAAGAAACTGATCTCCAAATTCTTCAGAGGTTCAATGACTGACCAAGGTTACAAATTAGTGGCTACTGGGCTTGAACCAGTACCCAGGTCACTGGACCCCACTTCAGGGTTTCTTCTAATTACCCTCTGCTTGGACTTTGGGAACACGACAAAAGGCTTGAGGTGGAAGGTGAGATGAATCCTCCTTTACATATAGGATTACGTGACCCTAGAGTCAGCGAGACAGGTAGTAAAAAAGGAATAAAAAAAAGAGAAACATTCTGAAGAGAGGAGATGAATGTATTTTTAGTTCCTAAGAACATTCTCCTCTTTCCACATTTCTCTAGAGCAACAACTGGGGGTAAAAAAGGGTTATGAAAATAGAAAAGCCATGACTAGATGGTAATTTGTTAAACTCCTAATATGTTCTCAGAACTGAGTTGCTTTTATCCTCATAGTCCTTTGAGGTAGCTCTTCTCAGATGAGGAGACTAAGGCTCATTGAGGGGAAGCAGTCTGCCTAAAATCGGCAGCTTCACATCTGTCTAACTCAGTTCAGATACCCATTAACTATGCCACACTGTCTCATATATTGTTATCCAGCAAATAGGATGTATATTTGTTGAGCTCCTACTATGAGCTAGGTCCTGAGTTTATTGTTTTTCATAATTTATTTCATGTGATATTGACCTTAGTCCTATTTAGCTTTTTCATTTGACAGATAAGGAAACTGAGGCTGAGGATCATATAGCCAGTAAGTGGAGGAGCCAGAAATCATAATGCAGCAGAATTATTTGTATTGGTTCTTGAAGTAGAGAGTTGACAGGAAGCTAAAAAAAAAAAAAGTATACTTTCTGTATTGCATTGAAAGAGTATATATGCAATAGCAAATAAGTAAGTCATACTCTAGTTGTGTTTTGATATTTTCATAGCCTGATAGTTTGAATCACATGAAATGACTTTATTTATTTATTTATTTAAATATATGAAATTTATTGTGAAATTGGTTTCCATACAACACCCAGTGCTCATCCCAAAAGATGCCCTCTTCAATACTCATCCCCCACCCTCCTCTCCCTTCCAACCCCCATCAGCCCTCAGTTTGTTCTCAGTTTTTAAGAGTCTCTTATGTTCTGGCTCTCTCCCACTCTAACCTCTCTCTCTTTTTTTTTTTTCCTTCCCCTCCCCCATGGGTTCCTGTTAAGTTTCTCAGGCTCCACATAAGAGTGAAAACATATGGTATCTGTCTGTGAAATGACTTTTTAAAAAATTTTTCTTAATATTTATTTATTTTTGAGACAGAGAGAGACAGAGCATGAGCGGAGGAGGGGTAGAGAGAGAGGGAGACCCAGAATCCGAAGCAGGCTCCAGGCTCTGAGCTGTCGGCACAGAGCCTGACGCAGGGCTCGAACTCACGGGCTGTGAGATCATGACCCGAGCCAAAGGCAGACGCTCAACCAGCTGAGGCACCCAGGTGCTCCACACGAAATGACATTTTTGTAGGTCAGAAGTGGTTGAATATTGTGATTGCATATGGTTTGATCTAATATATATCATATTAAGTTTTACTAATCCATAGCTTTCTGCCTCTATTTAACCTTGGCAATAAGTTAAAGATTGCCAAGCTAATAGAATGGTGACAGTGATAATAAAATAATAATAACATTATCAACTACTTTTACCATTTTTTAGAAAGCTACTTCTATATGTTTTTTAGTGTGCTAAAAATACATAACATAAAAATTGCCATTGTAACCATTAAAAAAAATTTTATTTTATTTATTTTTTTAATGTTTATTTATTTTTGATAGACAGAGATAGAGCTCAAGCAGGGGAGGTGCACAGAATCCGAGGCAGGCTCCAGGCTCTGAGCTGTCAGCACAGAGCCCAACATGGGGTGGAACGCACAAACCGTGAGATCATGACCTGAGCTGAAGTCGGATGCTTAACTGACTGAGCCACCCAGGCACCCCACCATTGTAACCATTTTTAAAGTGTACAGTTCAGTTGTGTTACATATGTTCACAATGTTATGAAACAATTCCAGAACTTTTTCATCTTTGCAAAACTGAAACTCTATACCCATTAAACAATGAGGGACCCCATGAGGGACCATGTGCCCAATGGTGTCATATCAAAGGACTTTTTTCAAAAGAAGTCAATTTGAAATTTTGTGTGAAATTTTCCAATTTCTAATGGCTTAAGAAAAACTTTGTTGAGATAGAATTCAAATACCATAAATTCACCCACTTAAAGTGTACTATAGAATGGTTTTTGGTTATGCAACCATAATGTTAAGCAACCATCATCTCTAGTTGCAAAACACTTTCATCAGCCCTAAGGGAGACACTGTGTTCATTAGGCAGCCATTCCCCATTCTCTCCTCTCCCTAACCCCTAGTAACCACCATTCTACTTTCTGTCTTTATGAATTTGACTGTTTTAAATACTTCACATTTCTATTATTTTTGAGGGTATAAAACGTGCAAGATGCCTTACATACTTTATTTAATCCTAACAAAACTATGAAATAAGTCCTGTTATCCTCATTTATAGCCTGAAAAAGGTAGATATACAGTTAAACCTGAAACTAACCCATTACTATATGTGTTCAAATTTGTTATATCCAAATTAGATACTGATGAAAATAATTTACACCCTAAAGATTGCCCATATTTTTTATTATTGGGAGATGGTGGTGGATTTCCAAAGATCCAAACATCCATCTGGGGACTCCAACAAATTTGATAGAGTTCAACAAATACTTGGTTAATGACTAAGTAAATGATGTATAGAATCCCTTCTTAGTAAAAGATAATATGAAAGAGTGAGATGATCTTTAAGAGAGAAAACTCAAATGCTTATAGTAACATTATCCATGTAGAGGTTTTTGGCTAATTTTTCTAAAACAGTAAATAAATTACAGTAGTGTGGTCTCTGTAGTTTGTATAGTACAGTGACCTATACTATACCAAAAAATGGATAGATTTCTTGTATAAACAAAAGATATCTGAAAAAAAATGGGTGAGAAAGGACTTAACTGTAAAAATAACAACATTCTATTCTGGAATATCATTCATAAATTCAGTTGAACTCTGTAGGAAGGAGGATGTTTTAAAATGGGCTAAAACATTAGGGGATATTATTTAGTATGTTACTTAGAGTTGGCATATACACAAGTAAGAGAACTGAATCTGGAATAATTAATGAGTCCCTTGTGTTTGCAGCACTTACAAAAAGGATGGACAATCACTGTTTAGGAGAAAACAGAAGCTTTGCGTTCATACGTCAACTTTTTTTTTTTTAACAGAAAGACAAAATAGAAGAAAATAGTTGGATACTAGAGATTTTGTCATTCGTGAAACAAATGAAACAGAATTGAAAAGAGAGTGGCAAAATATTTGCATGAAAGAAGCATCCTTATTTTTATTTTATTGAAATGGGATTTACTTTCAAACTGAAGTTACATTTTTATAAAAGAATTCTTTTCATTGTGAAGGAAAATTATATAATAAATGTTTCTTCCTTGAATAATTATTTTTTAATCAGAAGTAACAAGCTTATTAAAAAGATAGCTATATATAAGATGTATTTATACAATTAACTGTATATTCCTAAATTAATAAATGACCTTAGATTTATAGAAAATATTAAAAATTATATCTTTTTACCTTTATTCCTTCCGCTCTATTAATAAACACCTCTGTTGTTTTTTTCTTCAAAATTCTCCCAACAAAAACTTCTCTTTCAATGCATGAAACTCTTCAGAAATTTAATATCTTTAGGCCCCAATATACTTAAATTTTCCTTAGATACATTGCTTGAACTTAAATTTGAAAGCAACCAAATTTTTGCTCTATGGATTTTGTGGAAATGCTAATGTCCAAATCTGATCTCAGTGAGCTTTGACCTTCTGAGATTTGTCAACCACCCAGATGTCAAATCTTTCTTTTTCCTTTTTGAAAAAGAAATTTATTCAATTCAATGCAAATCATTCTGTCATCTTTCAAGGACAAAAGACTGAACATATTATGGATCTTAATCTTTACCTACACCTATCTAAAATAAGGTTTTAGAAAATTTGAAGAATCATAGAGTTTCAGTTGTGGGGGGACCCTTCAGGATATCCTTTCTTTTACAGAGAAAGACCCTACATGGCTTCTCCAGATGTGACACAGAGAGTCAAAGGCAAAATCCAAATACGGTTTTCTTATAACCACCCAAGGCAAGGCCCAAACTGTTGACTTCCTCACATTGTTGTCCAGATCCTAGACAATACAATGTTCCAATTGAAAAAATTAAACGGTACTACTATTTTTTGAGGAAGAAACTCCAGGATCCCGAATGAAACAAGAGTGATCCCTATACCTTAACACATCACTATACATAAAGGGAAACTGCCAGTGTCTCTGTGTTGGTACAGGGGCAAGACCACTGAAGTACTCTACCCCAAACTTGCAATGGGAGAGGTGAATCATTTAACGGCCCTGCTTCTCAGTCTGCAAAATGGGAATAATATCCCATTCTACATAGCTGAGATGACAGAACTAAAGAACGTGAAAGGACTTCAAGGCTCCTCCACATTGCAGACACAGGTCCAGCCATGATTTATGCACAGACTTGCTTTAGTAGGTATGCCCTACTTCCACCACAATAAAGGGCCTTGAGACACAGATTAAGGGACTATCTAGCACAAACCCAAGAAAACTCAGAAAAAAATAAAAGGCAAACACGCTATGAGGCATGGAATAAAAGGAAGAAACACACCCTGGCATATTTGATGCTCGAGAGAAATAATGTCAGTTTGAAATTACAGGTAGATGTGTTTCCCTTCTCCCCACCCCCTCATACTCTTTTCTAGCACATTTTGGGGAGCTATGGAAAATGAATAGAAGAGACAAAAAAGTACTTTGCCCGGCAGGAATACAAAATTGTAAAAGCACAGACAGCACTACAGAGGCGCGCTGCCATTCACTCACAAAGAATTTTGTGCATGTAGATGGCTGATTAATTGCCGGCCTGCCTAGACGAAGCTGCAACAAGCCAGATACTGTCAGCATGCCATCGGTTACCATGGAAATGCACAAGGTTCCTGTTTCTGACAAACCCTTGAATACTGGATAGATTGTGCCATATGTAAATAAGGCAAATTAGTTTTCCTATATCTTCCAGACAAGGTTAGACGAAAAGAAAATATATCTGTTTAAACATACTCTCTAACCTCTTAGATGTGACGAATGAGAAAGAGGGGCTTCTTTCTTAGGAAACTGAACTCAGATTGTTACAACTGAAAGGCACTTGGGGAAAATGACCAAAAAATGCAAAATGCATTGCCCATTTATAAGGAAGGACTTCAAAGTCAGCCATGCAAAGGTACATTTATTAGACTTTTGTTTTGTAACCAGATGTATTTTGTGTCCTGCTCTTTACAAAATTATAAAACGTCAAACAGTTATTTCTATGGTATTAGATTAGAAATTTCATATCTCTGTCATGCAATTTTTACTTTTGCACAATCCCTGGACCATACGCTGAATACTGAGTCACAAACCAGTATAATTTAAAATATTTAACTCCACTACTAAGAATACTTACTTTGCCGTTATATTGATTGGGGCTGCTGCTTTTTTTTTTTTTTAAACAGTTTTTGCCAGCACTAGGAGACTTACAACTTCTTTCCATGTTGTAATAATAATTGATAATTAACCAAATCTGATATGATTTCAAAAAATCTTATAATTATTGTTAGGATATTTCAAAGTACATAATGACTCAAATTCCTTGTGTATTTCGTGACACAGGACTACTCTGATGGCCACATATAATTATATATTTAAAAATTTTAATGTTTACTTAAACAGTAAAAATGCCAAAAAGTGCTGGAGTACTTTTCATAATATAGCATTTCTGAATAACTTTAAAATGTGCATTTCTCAAAATAAAACATTATATCATAGCTATTATCTCCTCAATTTTAAATACATACTTTTTCTTTATTTTCAGCCAGATTTGCTATTTCAGCTTAAATTTAAATTAATGCCCTCTCCCTTTACTGGGTAAAGGCAAGAAAATTTATTTTCTAGCAAATGATCCATGTATTAGATATGCTCAGAATTCCAATCTGATTATGATATACTATAGGTTATTCCATGTTTTAGAATTCAGAGATGAAATCTAACTAAGGGACTCAGTCTTTAACATATTCTTATAATTGAATATTATTAAAAAAAATAAAAAGAATTATGTATACACAGTACTTCTAATTTTTATGTAAATAATATACTACGTGAAGCTCTCAAAAATGCTAACTTTCAGTATTGCCCTATTTGACATTTTTCTTGCAAAAATACTCTTCACACTCTTCAATATGAATATGATATGTAAAGAGGATGGTTTTCATAAAATATTCTAAACAAATTTTAAAACTGCATTATGTTTATCCAACAGTAAAGAGGGAATCAAAGAAAACGATATGAATAATTCTGGCGAGAACAAGGCCCTATGCCTGAGATTTTTCTTCCTGTTCTTCATTTTCTTTTACTTATAGAGACCTAAACAGGTTGTCACACTTTTTAAGTCATTCTAGTCCTTTTGCCCTGAAATACATGCCCTAGAGATGACATTTCATTTCTCTCTTTTTTCCCCCCTTTAAATCACACAGATTATAATTAAAAGCATTAGGATTTCATGCATGGTCATATAACAATGTCCATTTTTCTTATTAGAAATCTTCCCAAGTTCTTTAATTGTGAGCATGTGTATTTGAGGATTAAAATATTAGTCTATATCCTAGAAGCCAAAAGTTTCACAATGAAAAGAGGCCAAATTTTTTTTCCAAGAAAAAAAAAAAATATATATATATATAAAACCCACTTTGCTAGTTATAAGGCATATGTGTTATATATGCTAGGAATAGGTTAGGAAAAATGAGATTGGATCTGTTCATGTTTTTAATTCTATACTTTAGAATGCATGATTTACAAGCTGCATACTTTAAAGATAAATATGAGGGTATTTTATTTTATTGCTTAAATATGGCAAAACAGGAATATTTAATGGTATTAAACACAGGATAGTCAATGAGAGAGCAGATCTTCTAGCCATTGTGAGGAGGATAAATGCTGTCTAGAAGGAGTATACACATTTGCTGCTTTTAAGAGGCAGCATTACACTATGGAAAGAATATTCAATTATTCATTCATAGAGCATTTATTATGTACCAAATACTTTATGACACATGGGAAGATCCCTGCCTTAATGGAGTTTATACTCTAGTGGGGGTAGAGATAAACCAGGAGAAAGAACATTTGAGTTCTAAACTTTTTCTCTCAAATCCTGTAATTTCTTTTACTTGTATTACCCTTATGATATTATATTCTCTTTCTAGTTTAGTTATCTGTGTGTCTTTCTACTCGCCTATCTTATTAATTTCTCATGACTATCAAATATGGTCTGGAACTTTGGATCTTCCACCATATTCAACATATAGTATGTTCTCCAACAATATCTGTAGAATAAATGAATAAATAACTCTCCTGGTCAACTGTAGTATAATTTTAGGCAAGTCACCTAACTCTAGAAGCTTTTGGCTTTTTCTCCTATCAACAGGGGTGTTGAAATAAATAATCTTTCAGGTTAAAATTGTAATTCTATAATATTCCTTAGTGCTGTATGTCGGTAAACAAATTTACTCTTGTTATCCTACTGGCTTAGAAAATTTTCATCCTAAAAATTTGATTAGTCTGAATTTATTTTTAATCTTCTGGCTATCATTTTATCAGAATGACTTTTAAAACATAATCATTTTATCTTTCATGGAAAAGTATGCCCAGATCTGGTATTCAATCTTAAGATATTATTTGTATACTTGCTAGATGTACAAAACAGGCAGGAAAATCATGCACAGGAAAAAATAAGTCAGTTTTTGAAGTATTAAATCAAGTGAGTGAAGTAAGACAGAAGCAATAGTTCTGCAACAAAAGAGAACTTCCTTCCTCTAAATCCCACACACATATGGCTGTTTGTCCCAGGCTCATGTGGATCATGGATAATTTACAAACAGTGGGTGATGAGCTATAAAGAAAATGACTCAGTGGCCCATCCGTAATTTAAATATGTGACAAAATGTTTAAATGTTTCAAACAATGGTAAAACACTAGCGACTTAACAGTTTGAAAGCAAGTGTGAAGCATTTTTTTTCTAGTTTATTGGCTTTATTTTTTTTGCACCAGCTGAAACAGACATCCTATGTTTGATTCTTCCTAGATGCAGTGTTAATCTTCCACTGGGTATCTCACTGGAAAATAAGGAGGAGAGTATCCATTTTTTGAGAATAGCCTGGCTAGTAAAATTTATGTACTGAAGTTAATGTGTGTATAATTGAAAAATCCAGAAATTCAAAGTCTTACTCAAGATTTTCATCTATCATGGGAATACTTCATTTGTTTTCTTATCAGTGCATTGACAGCCCCAATCAGCATACATCATCATTTTGAAATAAAACTTTAAATTATTTTCATGTTGACATTTATGTAACCTGTATCTATGTAGACACAGAATGAAGAGACTTTAGTGCAATAGTTACAAATATGGCCCTTTCCTCCAATCTTGTATTATTCGATTGATTTTCTCAAAAGATATACAAAAAGAAAAATAAATAAAAGTTAGCTGCTTTTTTTATGTGTTCAAAACAAAAGCTGAGAAATGAAAAAATGCATTTAGTTAACTGGCTATTGAGTTTATACAAACTCAACCATGCAGACTCTTAACAGATAAGGTAGATTTTGGAGGGAGACAGAGATTGATTACTAACATATAGAATCTAAGTCAAATTAACTATGTAATCAAGGGGAAAGAGAAAAAAATAAATAAATAAAAGACCTAGCATATAATGACAAGAAAATAAAATTCTAAGTAAAAATTGGTTCTACTTTATAATATAAAGAGAGACTCGTTTGCAAATACATGTGCTTATCTCAAATAAGTGAAGTGTTTTGCTGATATATTTAGTTGGATTTTGCAAACTGCTTCAGACTGAAATGTATGTTGAAGCCTAAAACTGATTTGTTCCATGTAAATCGCATTTAAAACTTTTTCAGCTAAAGATATTACCAGTAAAGCTATTAACTCGAGGATGAGCTCTATCTTTAGACCTCTGAACCTGTTAAATCTTTGATAATATTAAGAGATTTTTTATTTCTCTTTATGTAAAATATAAAAAGAAGTCCCAAGGAATCACATTTTTTTCCATTTGAAAGGGATGCAAACCCAATCCAAAAATTTTTTTATTATTAATGTGAACTTAAATGAACCTTCCTCCTTTCTTCTGCTTGCCCTTGAACCATGTCCCAAAAGCAGTTGACGGAGTAGGCAGATTTTCTCCAAGACTTTCTCAATTGGACATTTTCTATATATTCTATACACACACACACACACATATTTAATGACATATATATTTACATATATATTTAATGGCAAAGGAACCTAGTAACATATCAACATTTTAAAACACTTGGCTCTGAAAATATTCTGATGGTGTTAATGTCATCTAAAAGCCAAATGCTTTCTTTGTCTCTTTTCTTATTATGTAGAATAGATAGATGGATAGGTATATAGATAGATGATAGATAGATAGGTAGATAGATAGATAGATGATAGATAGATAGATAATTATGACACTGTTCCTTGGAGTTAACCCATAAGTTTAGCTTGGTTTAATTTATTACACAAGTATTGCTACTTGGTAAGATTGGCCTGACATTTGGACTATCAGAATCTGTACTCTGCACCATTATCCTTTTTCCTCCTTATATAGCTGGGAAACCTAAAACCTCCATCATGTTAAAAAAGCTTCTTATTGGCAGATCTTTTGCCCTGCATATTTTCATTACTTTGGGCCCACTCACTCCAAATAGGCTATCCATTCAACATATGATAGTTACTTGAAACCCTGAAAAACCAATTAGAGAAGAATCAAACTTTTTTCTTCCCTTTTCTTGCCCAGAGTATAATATATAATATAAATGCATAATTAGTGGGATTTATATTTTGATATATATTGAAAACATTTCAGCATTTCTAAGACATTCATACTCTAGTGTTCTTTCTTCCAAATTATTCATCAGTGTTGTCTACAAAATCAAAAATAGCATTTGGACCTGATCAATTCTGTCAACAAATGAATTATGTAACATTTAAAAATTCTGACTCCATAATTCTCATTATAATGCAGGGAATTGAGTACATATTCCAATATTTTTATTATCCATATCCTAAGATTTTTTTATAAATCCTCAGCTTATAAACTCTTGTCTATGAGAATAGAGATATGCTATGGGGCACTTAGCTTGGGTTACTCTCTCATGGCAAGGGTCAAATTTATAGAAGGCACTTACTTCATAATCATTGATTTATTTGTGTCTCAAGACATTCCTAGGAGATAATTACAAATTATTCTATCCCATTAAGACACACTAAATCTGTGAATGTTATAAAATACTACTATAACCAATCAGGATATAATTGTACTCTCCATATTTAAAGTCAATGCAGACATTTCCAGATCTAGCATAGTATGTTAGATATTTCCTATTCACGAGTCAAACATAAAAGTAAGAGATTTTAGGCAAAAAAAGAAAAAGTGATAATAAACCTTCCAACCTCATTTTCTAATACCAATGTAAGTATTATTTCAACAGCTTTAATATAAACTTTCTAATACTATTAAGTGCTGGTGTCCTTCAGTCTAGTTTAGCTTCAATCAATGGCTCCCAGAGGCCATACTTGTGAGGATACTGTTTTGCAAATAGCTTAGCTGACACTGACTTGGATGACAATTTTCATTTTCTGTGATTTGTTTCTCTTTTTTGAACAACGATTTCATGTAGTCTAGAAGGCATACATGTGAGTCACAAAACATGAAAACATCTTACAAGCAAACAGACATTCACAAAACAGGAACTGTAGAAAGTGGACCTATGTATGTATTTTTTTCTTTAATTTTCTCTCTTCTTTTTCTCTCCCCTACCCTGCTCTGTCACCTAGTATATCACTCTATTACAAAGGACATCAGCATGAGTATCTTCAGCTATGAAGAGTAATTATGGTAACTACCCACCTCATCCACACTTACACCCACACCCCACAACTTTTGAAAACATGAGAAGACAGATTTTATTCCAGACTCTGCCACTTTGTTGTTGTGTGACTTGGGATAAATCTCTTACTTGAATCTTCTGAGCCTCAGTATTTTCATCTGTAAAACAAAACTAATGATAATATTTCTTCCACCTACTTTATAGAATTGTTAAGGAAGAATTAAAATATATATATATATATATATATATATATATATATATATGAAAACTTGTTTTGAAAGTGTAACTATACAAATATTATAATACAGACACATAGTGAGGCAATAGTTACCTGAAGTTTTGGAACTCAGAATAACATGTAGGTAGTATTATATTTAAGAGGAATTACTTTAGATTTCATAAAATATTTTATAAATAAAAGTCCAACTATACATGATTTCACTCCATCATATATGTGTGTGTGTGTGTGTGTGTGTGTGTGTGTGTGTGTTGGTATCTATATCGACTTACTTAATCACTATTTATTGGTTGATTAACTAACTTTATTTGATTCTGTAAAATACTTGTAGTTTTCAATGAGATAAATTAGAAAACTTTGATAGAAATGTATCCAGAATCTGCTGAGTCATTATTATGAAATTCTTTATTAGGCTCAACATAAAATTACACCAATAGTATGTGATTCTCTGGAAAGAAGTTTCATTAACTGTGCTCTCAGTTTTCCTATATTCCCTCAGAATATTAATTTGAGTACTGATAAAATTTATTAACGATCAGCTTTTAACAAGGATACTGAGTATACTAACATGTCCATATAAATGGTACAGAATTTACTTATTCATCCTAGTGCTGTGTTTGAGATTTAAAAGTAGATTCTTCCATGTTAATATTACTGGCCACTTCAACCCAGCTTGCTTATCAAGAGCAACGGTAGTATTAACTTAAATGACAACCAAAATGCCTCATCCAGTTTGACTTCTCTCCTTGACATCTATGACTTCAGCTGACCCTACACTCAGACAATGGCAATACCTTTATATATTATTAGCAATTTTCCTTCCATAACAGACCACTTAATCACCAATTTGATACTCAGAGCACTTCTACCCAGCTGCAGGAAGAAAGCGCTTTGGAACAACCAGAGGCAAAGGCATCAGCTGCTGCTTTCAACCAACACAGGCAATTTCTGATAACTTCAGGTATTGGACCCATTTTATCCTAGCTAAGTACATGTTTGTGTGCTACGTGTTGGCTCCTGAAGTGCACGCTGCAAGATATACCTCTAGGACTTGCTGTCGGAGAAGCTCTTCCATAATCCCCTCAGAGCAAAGTGCAAAATTTGACACATGGGTCAATTAGTAGCCACAGATCACTCTGCACCTAATAGGTAATGTCTAATGGCAACTATCTTTAAAAATCCGCAGATGACTTTTTGTTGAGCTGACAACCATGTTGCATTTTTTAGAGGCAGTCTTCATTTCTTTATTAAAACTAATATTTACTCCATGAAAATGTAACCCATCATTTAGCCTCTATTCCTGTGAGCTGAAAAAACAAAAACAAATCCTAGGAAATAATAAAAATACTTGTCATTACAAGCTTTAACTGAAAGATAAATCTATCTGACCATTTTTCCAGCTTTTGCTTATGTGCCACTATACTCAATATTTTTCTTTCAAGAATCAATGATCCAGTTGAATCTTGATTTTAACTTACGCCATCCATTAGAGAAAGTTAAGAGCCTGAAAAGGGTCAGCCTTTTTTGTCTCTATTAGTCTAGGTAGCTTTGTCTCTAATGGAATCCTTTCGATAATTATTTCATACTTCTGGCAAATCTTGATGGACTCCATTCACCTCAATGCTACCTCTGCAGATCACTCAAAAGCTTCTATTAGGACATCTTAGAGAAATCTCCTTTTTGCTTTATACTCAAATAAAGGAAGTAAAAAACTAAACTTCAAGAGAGGCCACGCTTTTCAATGTAATCACAATACTCTCCAGTCCGAACAACAGGCATCAGCTATTCCTTCTCTTTTGAAAGCATTTTGACCAGGTGGAAGGATTTTAAACATATACACAGTACACACATCTCTTGATCCCACTCAAAACCTCAGAAAATATTTTCATACTTATTTGCATATGTTTTTTTCACTCGTAAGGTTTAGGGAATACGAGTTTTATCTCTTTCAGTGACAGTGCTTTTCAACAGGGAAAAAGAAATATCTAATCAATAACTGCAACAATGTACTACAGTTAACTGCTAAAATTGAACCAAAAAAAAATCAAATTACAATCTGGGACACTTATTTTTTTTCTGAAATGTGTCATACACCCATACACTTCACCTAAAAAACATACTTTTTCTTAAAGAAATACCTTTATTTTGCTTAGTTACCAACATCAACTTTAATTCCCTAAGCAGAAAACAGCTGGATGACAGGTGAAAGCTGGTTGAGGATTAAGAATTTGCTGTGAGCTTTACACAAAACAGCTAATAGTCACTTGAAGAATCAAGTGCCGAACGTATTAGAAGATTCCAACTGCCACTTCTTTACTTAACCTAGTCTAAATGAAACTCTATGAGCCTGCTTAGAGCAAGGTGGGCTCTCATAAGCCCCGGAAGACCTGTCCACCACAGACAGAGGGAGGAAGGGTGTCTAGTCATGGAAGGGGGAAAAGGAACCAGCCAATACATATCCAGTACCTTTCCCCCCAACACCTTTCACAAAGGACTTAAGGTGGCTCCCAACATAAATATAATGTGAGAGATAAGACACTTACCAGAGAAAGGTAAGGCACAGGGAAAATAAAGTTTGAACAATAAGACCAAGGGTGAGATGCACACACAGAAATGCATAACCCTTTTCACGAGAGTACCAAGGCTGCCGCTGCTCCAGTCCACAAGCAAAGGAGGAAGCATGATCAGGTACAAGATTGACAATATCCATAAAGTTAAAGGGAAAAGGGGGGAATCCCTCCACAAAGTGCCTGCTTTATGACAAATACTTTTATATGAGCAAATGTTATTATTTTCATTTTACAGAAAAGTAAACAGAGGTTCTGAGTAGTTAAATGATTTTTGCTCAAGGTGGTATGGCTGATAAGAGTCAGAGCAAGGATTTAAACTCACTTCTGACATCAAAACTCATGCTCATTTCATTTCAAGAGGAGGGTGGGGACAAGGAATCCTCAAAGCTGTTTTTCAGAATTGCACACCTTCTTAATGAGAAAAACTAGAGATGATATTTTTCTGAGTTCTTAGGAAATTCAGTGAATGTATCTGTAAATCAATATAAAATATAGAATATTTCAAATGAATAAGGTTTGACTAATCTTCTATACATCATATTTAAGTTATATTGTGTTATTTTGTTTCCCTTTTTTCATTTTCATCATTTACCCATAATAAAAGAGTTTCATAATTCTCTTTTGTAATGCCTACATACCAATGAAATGAGTATCTATATCCTATAGTATAAACACGAGGTTTGGATATTCTTCAGGATATGGAAAAGGGAATATTCTGGAACTACTTTAAAACAATGTTAATATTCTATTTATTTAAGTCACATAATCATAAGTCTAGTTTTTTCTGAAGGTTTTTTTGTTTGTTTCAAGTTTTTATTTATTTATTTATTTATTTATTTACTTACTTACTTACTTAATTTATTATTTTGAAAGACAGAGAGAACAGGGGAGGGGCAGAGGGAGATGGAGAGAGAGAATCCCAACCACCAGGTTCTACACTCAGAGCAGAGCCTGAGGCGGGGCTCAGTCTCACAACCATGAGACCATAACCAAATCAAGAGACCATGAGATCATGGCCAAAATGAAGAGACACTTAATCAACTGAGCCACTCAGGTACCACTCAAGTTTTTATTTAAATTCTAGTTAGTTAACATACAGAGTATCTTATTATTCTATTTACATATCTTTACCACTTTTTTTTTTTTTCCAACGTTTATTTATTTTTGGGACAGAGAGAGACAGAGCATGAACGGGGGAGGGACTTTACCACTTTTAAAAGTGTACAATAAGTGGAATTTCTTTAAACTTTATAATGCATTTATAAATTTACTATATATTATATGTTGAAGATGAAATTAAATACTTCCGCTATTTAACAAATTTTCCCTAATATTTAAGTAACTTTTGTAATTCTGTTACACTAAACCTTTATATATGATGAATCTTTTCTTACATATTCTAATAATATATGATGAATTTTTTCTTACATATTCCAATAATATTTGTAATCTTAATATAATTCTTTTACTTCCAAATCTAAACTAAAATTTTAATTCATTTAATCCATTATATTTTAAGATAGAAACACAAGCTAATTTATTGGACACACTCAAGTGGTAAATAAATTTTAATATTTCAAATTAAATTATATGAAATTAATTATATGAAAGTTAACTATAAAATATATATAGTTGATTCCCAAATTTATAGGAAAACACTAACATTATAGATTAAATTTTTGTTACATTAAAATTATCTCTATACTGAATAACATTTAAATCTAAATCCTGGCTAAATTTAATTGTAGTCAAGACTAAATCTAAATTTAAAGATACTTTTCCCCTAGTACACAATGATATCATCCTGGATAACTTTGGTGTTTCCTCCTAAACTTTTATAATAATCAGCTGTTATAATTAGGACTTGAAATTTCAAGTTGTAGTTATCAATTTTAAATTATATCTATGTGGTTGTATAGTTTAAAATTTATATATTTTGTTTTGCAGACTTTTAATATTTTGAAATAATTATAAACTACAAGAAGGTGCAAAAATAGTACAGAGTGTAGCATATCCTTCACCCAGCTTCCCCAATGGTTACACTTTATGTAAATGTAATATAGTATCAAAAGCCAGAACCTGATACTTATATAATAGTAACTATACCTGTGTATGTATACATCCATGCAATTTGATTCCATGTACAGATTTACATAATATATATACAAAACTATTCCATTACATAAAACTACTTGTAGAATCCTTTATTGTCTGTCCTTCCATCACCATCCTCCTTGTCCCTATCCCTGGGCAACTACTAATGTATTGTCTATATAATTCTGCCATTATGAGAATTATATAAAGTTGATTCTTGTTTTCATGGTAGTTATGTTCTGTAAAGTCACTACAAACAATTAGCAAATACTGAATCATTTCTTCTAGAGGAAATTCAGGGTTAAGTTCTTGAAAGCCTGCAGTAACATTTTCATCAACCATCAATACACAATCTTGTATAAAAGGAATTATACACTATGTAACTGTTTGAGATGTGATTTTTCTCATTTAGTATAATGTCCTTGAAATCCATCCAAGTTATCACATGTAGCAAAATAGTTCTTTTCTTTTTAGTTTTTATTTTAAAATAAGTGTAGATTCATAGGGCATTACAAAAGTAGTACACAGAGTTACCTGTGTACCTTTCACTCAGTTCTCCCCAATGGTAACATCTTAGATAACTGAAGTACAGTATCAAAACCAGGAAACTCATATTGGTACAATCCACAGACTTCATTCAATTTCACCAGTTTTACATGTACTCATATGCGTGCATGAGTTTGTATCTGTGTGTAGTTCTATGTAATTATAGCACACATGTAGGGGCACCTGGGTGGCTCAGTCGGTTGAGCATCCGACTTCAGCTCAGGTCATGATCTCACATCCCGTGAGTTCGAGTCCCACGTCAGGACTGCTCAGAGCGTGGAGCCTGTTTCAGATTCTGTGTCTCCCTTTGTCTGCCCCTTCCCAGCTCATGCTCTGTCTCTGTCTCTCAGAAATGAATAAACGTTAAATTTTTTTTTTTAAATCATAGCACACATGTAGATTCATAGAATCAACACCACAATCAAGATCCAGAACTACTCCATCACCACCCAGATCCCTGCATTACCCCTTTACAGTCACACCCCTCCCCTTTCCCTCTTCCACCCATCTCTAACCCCTGGCCGCCATTAATCTCTTCTCCATCTCTATAATTTTGTCATTGTGCAAATGTATATAAATGGAATCATGCATGTGTAACCTTTTGAGATTGGCTTTCCTCATTCAACAGAATTCCCATGAGATTCATCCAAATTGTTACACACATCAATAGTTTATCCCTTTATATTGCTGAGTAGTATTCCCATATGAATGTACCACAGTTAATCATTCATCCACTGAAGGATATTCGGGCCATTGCCAGTTTTTACTATTACAAATAAAGCTGCTATGAACAATTATGTATAGGTTTTTGTGTGGACATAAGTTTTCATTTCTCGGTAGTAAATGCCCAAAAATGTGAGTGCTGGTTTGTACACTAAACGCATATTTAGGTTTTGTTTTATTTGTTATTGTTGTTAGAAATTCCAAACTAATTTTCAGAATGACTGTACCGTTTTAAATTCCAGCCAGCAATGAGTGCTCCAGTTTCTTCAAGTCCTCACCAGCATTTGGTATTATCATCAGTTTTTACTTATCCATTCTGATAGATGCGAAGTAACATCTCATTGTGGTTTTAATTTGCATTTCCTTAATGGCTAATGATGTTGAACATCTTTTCATATGTTTATTTGCCATTTATATATCCTCTTTGATGAAATGTTTATTCATGTCTTTTGCCCATTTTCCAACTGGATTTTTGTTTTTTTATTCTTTGTTTCCTGCTGAGCTTTGAGAATTCTTCATTCTCAAGGACTAAATATAGGTCCTTGTTAGATATGTAGTTTGCAAATACTTTCTCCCAGCTTATAGGTTGTCTTTTCATTCCCTTGTAGGGCCTTTTGTGCAAAAGTGTTTAATTTTGACAGTCTACATTATCATTGTCAATTTTTTTTCTTTTATGGACCATTCTTACAGTTTCATATATAAGAACTCTTTGCCTATCCCTAGGTCCCAAAGATTTTATCCTATGTTTTCTTCTACATATTTTCTAGTTTTACATTTGACATTTAAATCTATCATCCATTATTAAATACTTTATGAAGTATAAGGTTTATGTCAAGATTTATCTATTTTATTTTATTTTTGCCTGGATATATTCAGTTACCCCAGCATCATTTGTTAAAAAGACTACTCTTCCTCCATTGAATAGCTTTTGCACATTTGTCAAAAGTCAGTTGGACATATTTATATGGGTCTATTTCTGGGTTCTCTATTCTTTCGTAGTTTTGTTCAATTAAAAATACATTGTGAACCTATTTCCACAAACATTTTCAATACCATTTTACCTATGGAATGCCACTAGTTTGATGCAGTATGATTTATTTAATCACTATCAATTTGGACATTTAAGTTATTTTGAATTTTTGCTATCATAAACCACCCTGCAGTGAACATCCTCGTAGCATAATCGTTGCATGTATTCACAGCAATTTCTTGGGATTTCTAGAAGTAAGGTGTCATATCAAAGGGTATGTACATTTTTAGAAAATGAATTCTTTTGGACAGTGGCTTCAGCTCAAACTATTTTTTACACATATGTCTAAAAATATATGTATGCATGTAAAATACACTTAGGTATAAAGGGAGAACAGGTGAGTGGAGTGGGATAGCAATGAAGCTATTTACTGGTCTTCATGCAAGATTCATTGCTTTTCACGTGTGTTGAAAATCAATGAATGAATAAGATTTCTCAGAGCAATCTGCTCCAGGGTGAAGGGGGACTTCTCCTACCACCTTCCCTAATGGACTATTATGCAATTACTTAAATGCCAGATACTTTGTAGAGAGAACTGGATAAATATGCTTCAGGAAGTCAAGTTTGACAGTAGATTGAGTAGCATTCATTACCTATGGTCAATATTTTTACTCAGAGAACATTTAACTAGCCTAGTACAGGGCACATGTCCCATATTAATACAAGATATTTCTGTGAGAGAGTCACAGAATTGGACAAGAAAGGGGGAGAGAAAGATGAATCTTGGCTCTGCACATGTAGAAGTCTCTTGAAAATGTAGTATCTGTGAGGGGCCTGAGTATGGCTCAGGATGACGGAATATGGAAAATGGCATTCTAGAGAGAGATAAAAGCGTGGCCCATGAAAGTGAGCATGCAGCTGGGGCACTCTGTGAGTGTGCATGTTTTGGGGCAGATGGTTGAAAACAGTTTTGAAAAGGCAGGCTTGAGGCAAGATCTAGGAGGAAACTGGAATCTCAAGTAGAGGCAGGTGCCTTATAATCAAATAGGGAAGCTTTTGAAGTTTTGAAATGGGAACAGGTGATCAGAGCTACCAGATAATTCTGGCTATAGAATTTGAACAGCCTGGAGTGGGAGAAATATCATGACAGCAAGTCAGCCGAGGAAGGTCCTACTAAGTCTAGGAAGAAGAAATGCAGCTCTAAACACTGACAGAGGCAGTTGGGGAAGATTAAGTCTTGTGAACCTTTACTTCTAGATTCATTTCTAGATGAAACCAGGGAGTTTGGGGGCAAAATATTTGCCTGGAGGGAAGATGCAGGTGCATCCGTGTTTGGATCACATATTTTAGTTCAACCACGATTTAGAGAAGTGGTAGAAAGAAGAAGCTGGAATCCATGGTAGTTAAGAGCAAAGACTCTACAGCCATAATTCCTGGGTTGCAATCCCAGAACCTGCACTTACTAGCTGTATAGCTCCTGTTAAGTGACTTAACCTCTCTGTGCCTCAGTTTCCTCAGTTGTAAAATGGGAATGATAACAGTACGCATTTCATTGTGCTGCTGTGGGGGTTAAACAAATTAATGCATGCCAAGTGCTTCAAAGAGTGCATGGTACTCTTTTTGTTGTTTTTCATTATTTTTGAGCTGCTTCAAGAAATGAAGTTTGCCTGACAAGTTCCTCTTGTCCAGGATTAAAAAACAGAGGAAGAGGAAATACTACTCACCAGTGTTTATCCCATCCTAAGATGCACCGGCCTCACCTGATGATCATTTTAAAATGCAGATTCTGAGTCAGTAGGCCTGGGTTGGAGCCTGAGATTCTGCATTTCTAGCAAGATCTCAGCTGATATGCGAGAACCTATATGCATCATGTATTTCTCTTTCTTTCTTACTTCCAGGCTCATCTTAAATTTTGGATATTAAGAGTAATCCACCTCATATTGTCAAAATAACACTGTTTCCAGAAAAACTTTCTTTTATACAATAATAATCATAAAATGAATCCCACCATATATCCCAAGTGTTTTACATTCCTTATCTCAAAACTTTGTAACAAACCTTGTAAAGATACAGTGCTATGAATCTCATTTTACTGATGAGGAAACATAGAGAAGTTAAGTAACATGCTCAAGGTCATACAGCTCATAGCAGCAGAACTACGATTCCAACCCAGGAGATGTCTGACACCCAAACCTGGGTTCTTCTCAGAGTTAGGCTATTTCCTAGGGGATCTGCCTTACATGGAGACTCCAGAGGACAGAAAAGAAAGTGAAGTTGGAGAGGAAACATGTGTGCCCTGCCTGTATCAAGCCGTGAAGTTACTCAGATCTTCACGACAGATGTTTTACAGAGATCTTAGGTAGAATCTTGTAAATTTCCAGGATTTATAACTAGCTCCCCTCTCCTCTACAGAATCCTATTTAGCTGGATCTCGGTTATTCTTTGAAACACAATCTTTTTTGGTAAGGTATTTCCCAAGAGCTTTTTAGCTCATTTATCAGGACACTGTAAAAAAAAATATATATGAGGGAATTTTTATTACTAATTGAGAGATACTAAGATTATAAATCTGGAAGGTGGTAAGATGACAAGTCTAAAATGTACATCCATTTCTATTTTATCTGCTAGATCCATGAAAAACAATGCATTTCCTTAGATATCAGCTTGAGGAACAACAATTAGTTCACATGCACGCACTACTGTGTGGAGGGATGATAAGGCATAGGGAATCCTTCCCTCTTGGGCCAAGGCTCAGGTAGTTTCTAAGGAGATGAGATATACACTCAGACATGGTCAGATATGGGGGATCAAATATGCAGTACACAAGCCAGTTTGTCTCCGATGCTCCATCCCTGGCAGCTGATAGCTTGGGTGGGATCCTAAAGATGTATTATTATAACCCTATCACAGCCCTAACCAAGTTGCATTTACCAATTGTTTATTTCCAGGTCTGTTTTTCCTAAAACAACTTTTTAAATTCTAGTTTTCACATATTCCCTTAATGATTCTCCTGATGTCTATAAATGCTGAGTATCTACCTCACAGTTTTTTTGTTTTTTTGTTTTCGCTATATCTTTGTATTGCCTATATTATAATTTAAATGTTTCCCATTAACTTTACGTGCTTCTATTTTAGTCAAATATATTTATTTTTTAAAAACCTTTGGAAAAAAAAGAAAAGAAGAAAAAAACCTTGTTTTTTGTATCACTTCCATGCTTTAAAAAAACCAGGATCATTTAGGTAGCAAATGTAGTTAGACAATAAATGTAAAACTAAATAAGTAATAGTTGAAATTAAAAAAGAATCCATGCGTCATCTAAAGTCATTGCATTTATCCTCTGGGTCACTTATTACTTAGAGAAAAGTTGCCCTGAGGGAAATGACCCAAAGGCAAACCCGCATGCTTATTTCTCTGTTTTCAATATTTTTCTAATACCCTATTCTTCACTTAATGATGAATTAGTGAAGGCATAAATATGCACAGTGTTAATGTGGTAGACAGGGTTTTGGGCTAGAGCAGTCAGGGATGATTTTTATGGCAGATGTAACATTCGGGCCATATTCTTTGATTTTTGAGAAGCAACTGGATATGGCACAAAAATGTATGAGAACATTCCAAATGTCCCCTGCCTAGGTACAGAGGGGGGAAAATTTATGAGTCCAGAGAAATAAATGTATCAGTTTTACAGCGGCAGATCTAATAGATCTTAATGGGCCACATTTCCCAGGGACAGCAGTCTCTACTGACAGAGCAGTAACTAATGGTGGGAATTCCCAGCCCAGGGGAAAGATTTGTGGGGATCATATTCTTAGGTGGGGATTTGAGAAAGGATTTCAGCACCCCAGAAATCACATTACTTGAGAGCTGCCACAGAAAGGAGCTTCTTGTGGCAGCTGTCAAATGAAAAGGGCATAAACCAGTGAACTGAACACTTATGAAGACATTAATATGTATTCTGAAATTCTAATGTACAGTGTATTCTAGGATGTTGTCAGGAATGCAATTCCTGATCAAATCCAAACATCTATGTTAAACATCAGAACACACTCTTCCTACTAGGAGAAAAACAATTTAAAACCTGTGAGACTGTCTCCAGTTACATTTAACTGATCATTTGTTCCCATTTGGCCAACCTGCTGCTTAGGTTATGACTCCCTAGAAGGTTTACGATCATGAAATGGGCGACAAATAGGTTTAACAATTTTTTTGTTTGTTTTAGCTGTGGGCACGTATTCTTGCAAGGCATTCACATAAAAACAAAGCAGCAATCCTTCTACTAGCCTTGGCTATCCCTTGAATGAAGCAACTTTCCACCCTACTGCAGGCTCACTACATGAACTTAGGGTTTTTGCTTGCATAGTCCTTGGTATAAACAGTTAGACAAGGTCTCGTGTGCCTTCCGCACAGTGTGGAACAGCCAATAAGATGTTATTATAATGCTGCATAATAATGGTGGGGGGTAGGAGTAGGCATTTGTTTTAAATAAGAATTTCTCAAAAAATTTCACAGGGCACAATTAAAAGAAAAAAATGAAATGTTACCAGGAAAAAACTGAACCAGAGCAATGTATTTAATGAAGACATAGGAGCTATTAACTAAAAAGAGACTGCAAAGAAGCCTTCCCATGCTGCAAGGAGGCAGGAGAGTATGACAGTGAGTCTGGGTTGCCTCTGATTCCATGATAACGTCCCCTTCTGCACACATGACTGCAGAAGGAGCTCGGGTACCCAAAGAGTCAAGTGTTTGCAGATGCATCAGAATTAGCCACCATTTAAGAAACCCACCATCTTTCAGAATGAATTCCCTACGTGTCACAATAAGTTCAATTGAAAAGAAAAGAAAGAGATTTTCTGGTACTTCTTTGCTATACACATCTTCCCACCTGTATTTTGGATGTTTCAAACTACCAAATGCTGAGGGAATTTATCCAGGCATGTTATTAATGCCAGCCCACCACCGCATGAACACAAATAGGCACGATTTGGAGCACTTCAAAATTGACTGCCTAATTTAAAATTGCTTGAGTGCAGTTAATCAATATTTATTTGCTTTTTCTAAGAGATGAAGAAAGTATATTATAGTGCTGATTTCATCATTTATATGTTAAGAAAGAGTACAAAGGCAGTGTAATGGTTCCAACGATAGGCTTTGGAGGCAGAAATATCTGGATTATAAATACTTGTGAATTGTAACCTCAGACGACTTACCTAATATCTAAACCACAGTTTCCTCAACTATAAAATGGTGATAAGACTAGTTGCTGATCCACAGAGTACACTGTTAGGATATGTAAAGTAGTACAGTCCAGACACATGGAAGAAGCAGAGTGAGTACTGTTACTACATTACTTTCGTAAAATTTCTCTTCTTCAATCCTTTTCTCTCCTTTAGTGTGGGGTAGAGGTTGTGATACCAGGTGAAGCAAGCCAGAGTGGTGAACTCTAAAGTCTAATGGGACCAAGCATATAAAATAAGCAAGAAGTAGGAGTCAGAGTTTTTAAAAATTTGAACATGAATGATAAATGACAGTTGACTATTATCCATGTCAGTGACTACTACTTTGGCACATAGGACAGTGTCTGCCCTGTCCAAAGGGGATGTAAGTATAAGACCACTGTTGCTGAGTTTTCCAGAAAAACCTGGATTCTTTTAAAATATGACATTCCCAATTTTAAACATTGGCAAAGAATTCACTACAATATGAATTTCTTTATTTCTTTATTTCTATCGGAGGGCCAATATGGGAAGGGTACAAAATAGACGCCTGGATTGAATTTAGCCTAGAGAGCACCAGTTGGTAATCTTTGGATTAAGGGATGCTAAAACAAAATGAACTCAAGCTATCTCTGAAAACTTACTCTAAAATGTGCTTAAAGCTTGGTAGCAAAGGAGTAAGTTGGCTTGCTTTTCTTCCTCACTCCGTCTGGCCTTCTATCACTATTTATTCCCTTTTTTTTTATCCTACCATCCATCCATTCATCCATTATCATAAAGCCTCTATAATAAATTACTGGGTGTTAAGGAAGATTCAAAGAATGTAAATGACAAGTTCCTTCACCTCAAGGAACTCCCAGCATCTGAGTAGTGTTAGTGGCAATGGTACATTCAAGTGCTCTAACAGAGTTGTGTCGGGGAAAGGAGGATGAAGATACAACCAGTATGGTAACAGCAGGAGTGGCATTAAAGAAGTGAAAAAAGGAGCGCCTGGGTGACTCAGTAGGTTAAACGTCTGACTCTTGATTTCAGCTCAGGTGATGACCTCAAGGTTCACGAGATGGAGTTACGCATCAGGCTCTGCTTTGACAGTATGGAGCCTGCTTGGGGTTCTTGCTTTCTCTCTGTCTGCCCCTCACTCTGCTCTTTCTCTCTCTCGAAATAATAAATAAACTTTTTAAAACAAAGAAGTGGAAAAGAAAACCCTCTCAGCTTGAGGATGCCTGCCTCCACCTCTTCTTGTCTCTACTCCAGTCCTAGGTGTTGACCCCATTTGCTTGCCCTACATCAGTCACTATGCACATCCTCCTCTTCTCAAGAGGATGCAGGCTCAAACCTACAGTAAGTGCTCTTCCTTGCAGATGAAAGAAAATATTTAACAGAAAAATGGTGTGAAATTCCAGCACTATTGTTTGTAGTTCTTCTACTGTCTTTAAGAAAACTTTCCATCAAGTCCTTAACTAGGTTGCTAAGTTTCTGATTAATATAAAAATGAATAACATTTAAATGTAGACTTTTTTCATTTATGAGAGCTTAATATAGGGAGTCAGCAAAGAATAATGGGAAGAAGACCCTGAGAAATTGGATACAGATCTGAGTTCGGCTACTAAATCTCTTTATGACCCTGGACATGACGGTAGGTACAGTGAGATGGGGTACTGAAGCAAACAACCTCTAAAATCTCTTCAAACTCTAAAAGCAAATAACGACTATGTTCCATAACTCTTTGGACTCATATACAAAGTTCTGCTCAAACATTCAGTAGGTCGTATAGGAGTAGACTGAGCATGCTTATCCACATGGTGGTGCAAGGCCCAGAGGGGAATAAGGGATAAAAGAACACTCTGCCACCCAGGTGCTTACGCTGATGTTGCCACCCTGCATTTATACAACCTGCCTAGTCTACCAAATATTTTCTTACTCATTGCGTCATTTGATCATTTCATTGGGAAAGGAAAACAAGATTCCAAAAGGTAAAGAGAACTTTTTCTGGGCTTCACAGCTTGTAAGTGGCACAGTCTCCATGGGCCTCCCTTTCCCAGCTAGGAAAATAAATAGAAACCATGACCATTACTTGAGCAGCGGCTGCCACTTCCACCACTACAAATAATGTATGTGGACCATTCACGATGTGCTAGGAACTATGCCAAGTGTGTTATGTCACATTTGTGATCTCATTTAATCTTCCAGATGCTCTTTGGGAATGGGTGGGTGATATTACCTCCATTTTACAGGAAGATGAGGCTCAGAGAAGTAAAGTAACTTGCCCAAGGTGTGGAGAAAAGATAGTGCTGAAATGAGGAGGGATTAAAAATTACTTTGGTCCAATTCCCACCTATCTCAACACATGAACTTAATAAATATAATTAGAGTGATGCCAGAAGACAGGGAAAGGGTTGAGGAAACCAGGCAAGGTTTCCAAGAGAAGGGATATTAATGACGGGGCAAGGCTTGCTAGGCAGAGAGAATCCAAACATGCAGAGGCTGAAAGGGCCCTTTCACAGAATGGGGTTTGTCTGGCCGGAATGGAAGAGAGCCATGTTACTGAGCTCCATGTTGCACAACTCCAGAGAGCACCCTTCATACTGAGTTGTATGGTTATACCTAATAGAGGTATAGTGAGCAGGTGTATTCTGTAATGTAAATGGTGCCCTCAGAGTTGTATAATGTGGCAGCTGTGAGAGAATGAAGCTAGAAAAGTAGATTGGTTCTAAATGATAAGCAGCTTTGAATGCTATAGGTGATTTAACCCAAGTTGGTAATAAGGAATGTGCTGAAATTTTTTAGTGTCCCGGAATGTTGCATGACCACTCTAGACATATTCATATAACAGTGGGATTGGTCAGGGAAGAAGAGAAGAGGCAGAGATTAATTTGAAGACTTCTGAAATAGTGGTAAAACCTAAATAAGCATGGAGGTGGGGAAAAGCAATAATTTTAGCATTACCAAAACAGACAGGGCTTGTTGAACTCGTATCTGTATGAAGGAGGAAGAATATCATTAATGTTCTGATTTGGGGGGGTTTAAGTGACTTAGAAAGTGGATACTGATGTGAGAAACACGAAAGTCAGGAGAATAATCAGCTGGGGCCATTTTAGGTGTATTGAATTTTAATGAAAACAGATCATCCCAGTAGAAATATATCTGGAAGTGTGTGACTGGACCTTGTGAAAGTCATGGTGGCTAAGATAGAAATTTTGGAGGCCTTCCAATCTGCAGGAAGAGCTGAAGTCATTGGGAACTTATCATGAGTCTTGCTCCAGTGATTTTCTTTGGGCATGTGTCTGGGACTGGGATGAAATCTCTCTCCAAGCTGCAGGTTTTTAAATGGAATATGTAAATCCATCCTGGCATAGAGTTTCACCACCATGATGAGGGATCCTTCTCAATATAAACTGCTCCATATAAAAGGCAGCAGGTATTAATAATGTTCACAAAATGCTTGAGTACCAGTGATGTTCACAAAATAATTTAAAAACAAACAGAAAAAAACCTTCTATAAGGTACAATGATTCATAAAACCCCTGAAAAGTATATTCATAAATATTGATTAAAGAGATGGTATAAACCAGATGGTGAAACACCACGATCCCTGGATTCTGTAATGTAACAGCAATTATTACAAGGGGTCAGACTCAGGTAGAGAGTTATATTAAAAGTTAGCACCAAATTGTTCTTATAATACTATATACTTTTATATAGTATTATATGTTGTGTTTCATTTGGTCTTCTAAAAATTCTATTTAAATTATCAAAATAATACTAAAAGATTACATAAAATCTGGGGGAGAAAGAGAGAAAATTACCTATAATTCCTTATAATTCTTTTTACATTTATATTTTTATATTGTTGTCAGTTATGCATTCTTATTTTTTCCTCTTAATATTTCCTCTTTTGTATTTTCCATGATGGACTTCATAGCTATTAAATGGCCCATGACATTTCACTAAATGGATGCACCCAAACTGATTGAGCCAAGTTCCTCCTGATGGGAATCTAACTTATTTATACTTTCCAAAACAAATCATGCCATACCCAATGTTCTCATACCTATTTTTCTGTATTTTGGAGTACTTCCATGAGTTAGACTGCCAGAAATGGAATTACTGGATCAAAGAAAACCTGTATTTTTTATGGCTCTTAATACATGTACCAGAATTCGTCTCCCAAATTTCACCTTGATTTTCCCTGGTACCAATAATGTATGAGGACTATTGTATACCTTTGCTAGCTCTGGATATTATAATTTTTAAGTCGCTAACTAAGTAGTGAAAGAACTTGTTTTATTTTTAATAAAACCTAAATCTCTTTTCAAGCCAAGACATTTTCTGTAGTATCTTTGACTGTGAATATGTAGCTGCATGTAAACCGTTATTTTCTTTCATAAAAGTAGCAACATGGATACGTTTCTATCTAAAATTCCAATGTGAACAATGGGGGACACAGTGTACACCTTTGAAGGCTTTGTGGCATATTTTGACATTTTAAGTGTATTTATTCAGTCTTTATTGAACACTTAGTATATGCCAGCCTCCACTGCATATGCTGGGATACAAAGAGTAACAGACAAGGGTGAAGGGCATTACCAGCACAAGAAATAGCATTTGCAAACCAATGTGATGTGTGACAAAAAGTGATGTTTTCATAAAACTGTAGTTGCTCATTATTTTGGAGAAAAAAGGCACTGTATTAGTTATCTATTGCTGTATAACAAACTACTCTGGAACACGGCTTCAAACAACAATGCCTTAATATTTCTCATAATTGTATGCATTGGATGGATGGTTTTTCTGCTAGCTTTGGCTGAGTACACTCACGTAGCTGCATTGGCTTGGGTTAGACTCAGCTGGGATATCTAAGATAGCTTGGCAACCCTCTCCATGAAGTCACTCATACTTAAAGGGCCGGACCAGACTGCACTTTTTCACATGATACCAGCGGAGTTTCAAGAGGGAGAGCCCCAGTGTATAAATACTTAACAAGCTTCTGCTTCGGTCACAGGTGTTGACTTCCTAGTGCTCAATGCAAGTCACAGGCCAAACCCAGTCTCAACATAGGAGATCTATTACATGGACCTTGAGAGCTGTGACTCTTTGGAATTCCTTAGAGAAACAGTTCCTCACAGTTAAAATTAGGAGAACAATGGGCAATGAGACTAGATACAGATACCAGATTGCTGCAGCCTTCATGAGATCAACTGGGTTAAAGGTTTTATATACACCCCAAAGAATGACTGGAAAGTTTTTAATAGTTTTGGAGGTATAGAATGGGTCTTGTGAAGGTACCACGCTCTGATATCTATGTTTAGAAAGATGACTTAGAAGAAACAGCATATTAGACATGAGATCATTAGGACACAACCAAGATCATTATGGTGGTAACTTCACAAAGAAGAAGAAAAATAGTTGAAAAATATTTATTCATAATAACAATAGTAAGATTTACTGAGCACCAACTATGTGACTTTACAACCCTATCTCCTATCCTTACCACAATCACTTTACACAGTCATACGTAAGTCTGTTTCACAAGATTAAGACAACAGGCAAATGGTTGAGTAGCATTCTGAGGTATTTAAGGCAAGTTTGTGGGAGAACTAGGATTCAATCCTCCACCTCTTTGAAGCCAAAGTCATTGGTTTTCTCAATCTTGCTGCAGAATGACAGGCAAGAAATGGACTGAATGGTGAAAAGTTAAAGTGGCTGACAAACCATGAGAGGAAAACTACATGCTTCTTTCTCGTATTTATTACTCATGGTTTAAACTTTCAGGGAAGGGCAGGTGTCCTGACTGGTAGATGCTGGGGTCCAAGTGAAGAAGGGAAAATGGGAAGGGGAGAGAGAAGGACTGAACACCGTGACTTGGCATCTTTGGCATAAACACTGAGAGTTTCTGATCACTGCTCCAGTAGCAACAAGCTTTGAGCAGCCAGGACTTACCCTGGGAAGAGATAGCAAATCAAGAGAGTTATTGGTATGATGCAGAGAAGATGGATAATGAAATGCAATTTAAATTCTGCATACATTTTTTTTCTTTTCTTTTCTTTTCTTTTTTTTTTTTTAACACCAACTCCCTCCTACCCTCCTCATTTCTCCCTTTCAACTGGCTCTTTGTGGGTGGGTTTCATTTCTTCTGAAATGCCTACTTCCTTCCTCTTTTGTCTTTCTGTCTTGGTCCCTGGAGAGAATGGAAATTAGCTAAGTGTGATGGGTGTTCAGGAGGCAGGCTTTGGTTCTTAGCCAAAAGAGAACTAATTCCCCCAAGAGTAGCCAAAAGTATCAGCTTTACAACCGCCCTTCTTAGAGCTGAAAGGGTTTCTTTGTTTCTTCAATATTCCGAGCTGGGGCAATTGCAATCTGTTTTAAGAAATCCATGATCACACCCAAACAAATCTCTCAAATCAATTCAAATATCAATTAACATGTATTGAGCTGTAAGGAGGGGCATCAGATTGGAGATATGTAAAGCAGGAAAAAAACAAAAGCCTTTACTTACAATGAATGTACAGCCTTTATGGGTGGGGGGATCGAGTCTTATAGCAGGAAGTTCTATCATGTAAACAATAATCATAATGTAAAGTGGACTGAAATAAGTGCTAAGTAGAGGTCTGTACCTGATGCTGTGGGGAGACAGAGCAAACAAAGTTTCATGAAAGAAAAGACATTTCAGCTGGTCTCTGAAAAATGAGAAGGGGCTAAGAAGAACCTTCAAGGCAGAACATAGCCTGAACAAGATTGCAAACCTGGGAAGTGCCCGATGTGGTTAGGGAATGGCGGAACTGTAGGGGTTAAGAATTAGAAATATTTGGCCAATATAAGAAATCTCAGGATTTTCTGAAATAAACCCATTTTCTCCTCCAATACACTGTCCTTTGAAACAATGCCATTCATTTAAAAAAAAAAAAAAAAAAAAGTCAAGACACCAGTAATCCTCTTCAGGGATTTAGCAAAGAGGTAACAAAGGGTGACACATCAAACCACATTCACCAATTATTTGTTATTTCCACGTACTCTGTCTGGCACATAGTATATTCTTAATACATACTTGTTGGCCTGTATAAATGAAGGCATATGATCCACAATGATAACTTACTATATGCCATTTTACATTACTCAGACCTAATAGAAGTATTAAGTTACTTAGTGTCACTTAATACTGTGATGTGTTTGTCTGGATAGGCTGGGTTATGGTGTGGTAACAAACAGCTCCAAAATCTCAGTGGCTCAACATAATGCAGGTTTATTTCTTGCTCATCCTGCATGTCCAGTGCAGATTAGCAGCAAGATCTGCTCATAATAATGATTCAGGAATCCAGGAGGCTTCATCTTGACTCAAGCTTCCACAGTCATCAAGACAAGGAGACAAGGATGTAACAAATCTTCCACTAGCTCTTAGAGTTCCATCCAGATGTGACATAACTCACCTAGTCTCACATTTCATTCAAAGCAAATCATATGGCCAGATCTGACTTCGGAAGCAAGGAAGAAGGGAATCAAAATATTTGTGAATAGCTCTAATGACCATCACATTGGGTCAGTCACATGTTTGGTCCCCTTAACTCAGCTTTCACAATATTCATCTGTGAAAGAATATTACGAAAATACTATTTCCTTTGTGTACATATACAAGTCCTATACCAGATTTTGTATATAAATAAAATTATTCCCAAATTTTCTTAACAGAATTCTCTGCTAGTAGAGCAAATCACAGTATTTTGCCTTAAATCACTTTAAATCTCAGCATTGTTTCCATGTCAATGGCAGCCCATTTAGTGCTTCTTGCCTCTTACAAGATGATAGCATTTACTCCGGAAACCTTATTCAGTCATTGAACATCTTGCAGAAAATTTAGCTAGTGTAGACATATGCCTAGCACTTGTACTAACATTTTCTATCTTCTATTCTGACACTTATTAGATGATTGCTTTAAAGCTATTTTTGAAGAGAGGACTTGAAAGAGGAGAATGGATCAATCACTGTTTAGCCTGCTAGACCCTCTTTGATGTACGGTAACCAAAAGTCATTCTCATCACATCACAGAAGGTTTAGGTGAGGCAAGCTTGTGATCTCAGCTGAATTCTTACTATACGATAGGCTCTCTAGTGTCCCCACACAGGGGATGTAATTCAGTTTATAATAAAAGCTCAGTGTCCTTATTGCTGTTACTATACACAGCAGACTTACTATATACCATCTATTGTATTTTTTTGGATGAAAGAGAAAGTATTAGATTATGTCCTGACTGCCTTTCAAAGTCTACTTAACCAATTCACTGCTGCTAATTAGCATCTGGGTGCCCTGGTAGGGCACCACTCTGGGTAATTCCTAGCCTTCTTCATGTATCAGACCTCCATAAGACTACTGTCCCCTTGTGGTGATGAACAAATTTATGTCCTTTCCATGGTAAACATGAGTGTGTTTTCAAAGAACTTGGAATATGTTGGTCATCTCATTGCATTAACCATCAATTGGAATCACAGAATAAGGTAAAATAAAGTCCAAAGATAGCTTTGTATGTTGACCCTCACTAGAAGAAATACTCAATGGCGAGAGAGTTTATAGATAACCTAGTTTCTCAACCTCTCAGCCTTTTGCAACAATAATGTACTTGCCACCTCAGCAGACATAATATATAATCAATACTTAGATGGCCATTATTGCTGTTGGGCATAAAAAATGCATTCAAAAGACAGGAGAATCTTCTGGAGACACTCATATTGTCAAGCAGGGCAGTCCTTAGGGAGAGTTTTCCTCCAAAAGCAGACAGCCAGAGGAAATGTTGACAATGTCAAATGTCAGGCAGAATTTCTAGGACAGCGATGCACTATGGGTCTCTTCCCTCCACTAGCAGGCTCCTAGACAGAAGACTGACTCTCGATGATGAATCAAAGGAGCCATTTAGGGTGTCCAAATATTTCCTTTACTGTTCTGTTTCAGAACTTTCCCCCAACTCCCTAATGTTATGAAGAGCAAGGATTAAGCTTTTCTATTATCATAACCACACTAATGAATACTAATTGGACATAAGGAAGTTGAGACACAGAGAAAAAAAAAAAAGCCAAACAAACAAACAAAAAAACACCTCTGGCACTGAATGTAACAAAATATTTTTCATTGTAAATATGAGTAAAAGAATTTGATATGGCTCAGCTAATCTCACTCAAGGGCTATCATCTACATTGCCAAGCAGAACTGAGGAAGAAAAATAACTGATTAAAAGATTACTTAGGGTGTGAGTCTCTATAAGACACTCTCTGAACCTTATTCTTTGAGAAAGTAGAGATATAGTTGATTTTTCCAGAGAGTTTATCTTCTAGAGACTCAGAGTAGTTTTGTACAAAGCCAGAATTAGGTCATGCTTTCCAAGATCAATAGCTGTATATTAAAAACTTTAGAAATATATATTGATAAAATATATCTCATTTATTTTGTGAAAAACAGAACTATAAGGGGATATGGAATGAGAACAGGCATATTAAAATGCTAACAAAGAAATCTCCTCACAACTCCCCCCTCCCCACCCCCCAAAAATATTCAAGTAAGCATGTGGGATTTGCAATCAGGCTGCAACGGGGGGGTCAGAGATCAAAAATAAATGGTGGGCCACAACATGCAGAGCTTTTAAAAAATAATGTCACATTCTTTCATTCCCAGCATAAGAAATGGGCAACTTGTTCAGGGCAAATAATTGTTTGAACTGAGGATTTTATTATTAATCTCTGAAGACTGCTGAATTTAGGGTCACAGTAAGGGTTGATTAGGTACAAGGTGCATAAAGCTCTCCTCTGTCGATGCTATTGAAAGAAGCAAGTAATTTAGATTCAGAATTGGTCTTGGATTGAAGCTCACTCCATTACCGACCATTTTCAATTTCAGCTATACAATAAACATCAAGCTCGGCAAGGAAATTAGTACATTTGGTAATGTATTGGAAGAGATGGGTGGGTCTTTGACAAGATGACACTTATCACCAAAGCTTCAGTTAATGAAACCCTTGAGTGGTATCTGCGTTTGACATATTTTGACATTTTTTGAAATCACATCCAGCGTTTTTTCCCCCACAATGTTCTTCTTTATGAGAGAAAAAAAATCCATCTATCTTTAAAATGAGTACTGGAGTACTGCAATATTATTGGGGGAAAAAAATTAAAAAGATGCTGCCTGCCACTGACAGGAAGAACCGGGTACTTTCTCAAAATCCGTAAGAAGCAACAGATTCACAGGATAAATCTTATTCGAATGAAGTCCATAATGCATTTCCAGGAGAAGCTTCAAGTTTAAATGGAGCATGTTTTTATCATACCTTTCCTGAAAGTACCTTTCACTATAAAATGTGATCTCATTAATGTGACTACAATTTACATTGCTGAAAAAAAAAACCAACTCAAAAAAATCCTGCCAATTTTGAGTAATTATTTCCTGCACAAAATAGTTTTCTTTCTTTCTTTCTTTTTTTTCCTGCAAGGAAACTGCTTTTACTTTAGTAAAGGTGGGACTTTTAAAAGAGAAAATAATGAAAGGAAACAGAAAATGAAGGCCATATACCAAAAAAAAAAAAGTCAAGAAAGAAAAATTTCGGGGAAAAATAAAAGTACAAAATAGGGGGAAAGCAGATAAGAATGAAGGCATCAAGAATGAACAATTTCTGGCCTCAGACTAGTTCTGAGTAGATCACAACCCATATTCTCTCACCAGAGTTCTCACGTTTATGTATAATTAAATGCTGTTTTATTGCCAACTGGCCTAGATAATGAAAAACTAGAAAAAGAAGAAAATGCTTCCAAAGTGACTGAAAATTTAGGTTCACACATTCTGAGGAGTGGTTTTTGTTATTTACTTTTTAGTTTTTTCTGAAAGCTGGGTGAAATTATTATGTATTCAGATATTTTAAATCTCACACAGCTCTATTGTTCAAGCCATGTTTTTTATCCAGTGCTGGGAGAACAGTGTAACAAAAAATACAAAGCGTTCTAAATGGGGGGGCCTCTCTGAACCCTACCAGACCTGGGGTGGCACTTGCAGTGTGGTAGGCCCAGCCGGGTGGTCTCTCTCATCTATCATTTACCCACCACGAGGAGGAGGTCACCTTGAAGTCTGGAATGGGGGATAGGAGAGAGAAAGAGCATGAGGGAGGCAGAAAGAGCTGAGTGAGGAAAGAAAAAAGGCTGCTTAGATACTCTCGAAGAATTCAAAACACATCAAGAGGACTCTTTTTTAACCTCCACTCTGTAGGTGATTTCTTTAAAACCTTTAGACTCCTACCCTTTCTGACTTCCATAATCCAAATTTAAGACCCCAGATGCTACAGGAAAGGGAAGGGAAAAAAAACCCCTAACTTCTGTATTGGCTCCAGGTCTTAATACTGTCACCTCAAAAAGCTGAATTCAACATTTCCCTGACTGCGGACTCTGATCCCTACCTCCTAAAATAAAATAACATCATTTAAAATGCAAGGAGCATTGTGGAATTCTTCCATCATCTAATAATCAGGACCTGATGATTATTTCTACTAGTCCTCACTTGTCCTATAGGTGTGGGAAAAGATGAGTTAACTGTATTTAAGGATGACAAGTCACCTGACATATTACAGTTCAACTGTTTTTAGTATCATAGTATGACCATAATATCATATGACTCTATGCTCCGTAAGAGTTTTCCTTTCATTGTCATTTCATTTCCTTTCATTCCTTTCATTTCTGATAGTAATAATAATAAAAGTGGAATAACCAAACTTTGCATGAGAGGCTATTACTTACTATATTCAGTGATGCTATTTAGCTGCAAGGCACTGGAACCTTTTACCACTAGGTCTATTTTGATTAGTTGATACCCACATCACAGCAGTTAAGTATTTATTTCCTGATGTTAAAATATTTACCAGAATGGTCACCAATGAAGCACTTTTTATTATTATAATTCATTAATTACTTGTGTAAGTATTTGTTTAATGTCTCCTCACACCCTCAAACTCTCACCACTTGAGAGCGCAAGGAACAATTTCTTTCTTGTATCTCCTCTGCTTAGGTCATTCTTGTCATATAGTAGCCACTCAAGAAATTGTTTTTTTGAATGACTCAGGATTCCCCATATATCCACATTTTAGGAGTTGTAACAGCCCTGGAAGAATAATCATTTTAATCTCTTTGTAGCATTAACTGCTAATTCTTTACGAGTCATTCTGGCATTGAAAATGTAAAAAGTGGAGGAACATTTTTTGCTGCGAATTATTATTTGATCTCCTGGTTTTTTAATACGATGTTTTTTGGATCAGCTTTGTCTGATGTCTTGCAGTTCAATGTCTTCAAAATTAAACCTCCAGTCTTCTGCAGGGTAGAGAATGAGAAGTAACCCAGCTGCTTGTGGTGGAGTAGAAGTGGGGGTCCAACTGTGAATTATAGGATTTTAAGGTAATTCCTGTTTTCAGCATTAACTGAATACCATTTTCAAAGGACATTGTGCCTACAGTTCATGAACTTTTCTGGAATAATTTGATATGAATCATTTGGAGATGGGGCTTCTTAGGCTACTAGTCTAAGCTTCAGGTTTCTTTTGTCTAGGTCAAAATATTATCACTGTTTCTCGTCTCCCATTTTCCTTGTCTTTGTGTTGTTTTGCCATTTTTAAAATTTGTACAGTTCTATTATTCTAGTGTGGTTTGGGAAGAAGCATGGGTCAAAGCAGGTGTTAGTTTATTATCTAATAGTTTAATATAGTTTTCCCCAGTTATAATTACAAAATGTTTCATATAAACAACAGACTATAACATACATATAAGAGTATATTTGCATATAAAACATACATAGGCATGTATGTGTGTATATTTTTGCCCATGTGCTCACACATATGTATGAACCATATAATATGTTCTATCAATCTATCCATCTATCTACCATCTGTATTTGGAAAGTGAAAGAATAATATAATAAACACCTATATCCCCACCACCTAAATAAATACGCTTGTGCGTCTTGTATTCTCCCGCCTCCCCACTAAAGGGAATGATTGTCCCAAATTTTGTCTTTAAAATTGTCTCATTTTTCATTTTTTCTCACTTATGTATATTCCCGAATTAACACTTTACTAAATTATGCTATAGTATTAACTTATACAAAGAGATGCTTATTTATTTATTTATTTTTTGCTCAAGTATACATTGGTGCTGGTTGGCTGGGTGCCTATGAGTCAGCTTTGGCTCTGTTCCATGTCTTCATTTCATGACTCAGGCTACAGGAATAGCACCTATCTCAGTGTCATTGTAAAGGAAAATCAGAAAAGGCAAAACCGTGTGATGACGCTTACAGCTGCCAGAAAATGGCACATATCAATTCCATCGTTTCACTGGCTAAACCTGTTATCAGTTAGAAGGATGTATCACAGAAGGGACACTACAAGAAACGGCAAAGGACAGGGATGTATAACCCCCTTACAGAAAATTATAGTGAAGAGTAAAAAACAATAGTACAATTGACTGCAATCTGCTGTCTTGGTCACAAATATTCATCTTACTCTTTCATGTAATAATACACTCTCCCCATCCCCAAGGAGATGATATATCCCATCACAGCACCAGACTATAGGTCCAGGATTTTGTGATCACCTTAACATCAGATCCAGATATAGCTCTTCTTCATTTATAGACCCATGAACTAAAACTAAAACTATCTGCCGAACATAGAATTCTGAGCACTGAGTAATCGTTGTAAGACCCTCCACCATCATGGGACAAATGCCTCTTGATGAGGGTCACTTTTCTCTTTATGTATCTATCTCTCCAGCCCATGCTTCTAGAGAACTCTTGACTCTACTGTCTGGGCAGGTTTTCCTTGTCCCTTATCCTCACTGGACCATATCTGAAAAGAGCACTGGAGAATATGTTGTCTTGGGGATGACAATTTTCTTGCTCTTAGAACAGACAGTTTTTTTTTTTTTTTTTAAATCTAGGCTGATGGCTATTTTGGCAGTATGAATCTCTCAACAACTTCATCAGCTTTTTATACCAACAGCCACATCGGCAATTTTTTTTCAAGACATGCTTCTCTTCTGTAGACTTACACAGAGGATTTTTTTGTTGTTGTTTAGCTTATCAGACTTCTGTGGGGGAAGACATATGCTTAGGCTCTTTTAGGCCATTTGTGCACCTGAAAAGATTTACCAGCTATTGCTATAATCAGCTCAACAAAAAGCACCCCTAGCACCTTTGATTTGGTCTATGACTCCCCAAATCTAAGTTTTAATCAGCTTTTGTCACTCAGAGGTATTCTTAGCTTTACTTTTGGATATGAGAATAAGTTGCGTCTTCCAACCCTCTAAATCCCCAGCTTTCTGACTTTCTTTCGTTTCTTTTCATATTTGCTTACAAATTGGCCAATGCTTTTGTGAGCTCCTTTCTTTTTCTATACCACCATGTCAAATGAAGCCAATAGCGCTTAGGATTTGCTAGTAATTTTGTTTCCAAATCTCTTAGCTTAATGTCACAAAGTCATTGAGTATATTATCTGTGTTTTATGTTATTGTAGTTATAGTTTCACTAAATGTTTTGCCACTGCATAATGAGTTGCCATCCTTCTAGCCTCTAATCCTACTACCCACTACTCTGCGACAAACTTAGTGGGACATATTTGGGGGTTTTGTTATGGCAGCATCTACTGTAAGGTAACAAGCTCTATGTTACAAAAATGAAGAAGTATTTCTTACTCATGTTATATAGTTCTACCTTGACTATGTGTTGGCTGAAGCTTTATTCCCTGTGTACTCTTCCAGGATGAAGAGAACAGACCCTATGTAGGACATGCTATGCTTGTGGCAGATGGAGGAGGGTGATGGCAGAACCATATGATGATTCTTGAAGTTTACTCTCAGAAGTGGCATGCATCACTTCTACTCACATTCAATTTCAAAAGTAAGTCACACGACTGACTAACATCAGTGTTGTAAAAAATGAAATCCACAACAAAGATAGGGTAGTGAATATTTTGACTAAATAATACAATGTACCATAACCCCTGAATATATTGCTTTGTTTTGCATGTTTTTGAACTTCATATAAAGAAAATCATAAACTACATATTCTTTTGTGACTTATATTTTTTGGAGTTCAAGATTTTATTTCAAGATTTCATCCATGTTAATGTATATAGTGTTGTTCACTCATAATGCTATATAGTGCTCCATTGTGTATGTGTGTGTCTCCTCTCTCTCTCTCTCTCTCTCTCTCTCTCTCTCTCTCTCTCTCTATATATATATATATATATATATAAATTTATCTATCCATTACAGCTGTTTCCAGTGTTTGTTTATTTTTCTTATTTTACACAATGCTTTTATAAAGTCTTTTATGAGTCTTTCAATGCATACATGAAAATGTTGTTTTGGAATATATACAAGGAGTGAAATTTTGGCGTCATACAGTTTATATATCTTCAGATGTGTTCATTAATGCTGGATTTGTTTTCTAAAGTAATTGTATCAATTTATATTTCAGCAAAAATATGTAAGAGTTCTCATTGTTCCATACTCTTGAAACATTTGGTATTGCCAGACATTTTTTTTTTTTTTGGCTGTTTTTTTTTTTTTTTTCAAATTTTTTTTCAATATATGAAGTTTATTGTCAAATTGGTTTCCATACAACACCCAGTGCTCATCCCAAAAGGTGCCCTCCTCAATACCGGTCACCCACCCTCCCCTCCCTCCCACCCCCCATCAACCCTCAGTTTGTTCTCAGTTTTTAAGAGTCTCTTATGCTTTGGCTCTCTCCCACTCTAACCTCTCTCTTTTTTTTCCCCCTTCCCCTCCCCCATGGGTTTCTGTTTCTCGGGATCCACATAAGAGTGAAAACATATGGTATCTGTCTTTCTCTGCCTGACTTATTTCACTTAGCATCACAGTCTCCAGTTCCATCCACATTGCTACAAAAGGCCATATTTCATTCTTTCTCATTGCCATGTAGTACTCCATTGTGTATATAAACCACAATTTCTTTATCCATTCATCAGTTGATGGACATTTAGGCTCTTTCCATAATTTGGCTATTGTTGAGAGTGCTGCTATAAACATTGGGGTACAAGTGTCCCTGTGCATCAGTACTCCTGTATCCCTTGGGTAAATTCCTAGCAGTGCTACTGCTGGGTCATAGGGTAGGTCTATTTTTAATTTTTTGAGGAACCTCCACACTGTTTTCCAGAGTGGCTGCACCAATTTGCATTCCCACCAACAGTGCAAGAGTGTTCCCGTTTCTCCACATCCTCTCCAGCATCTATAGTCTCCTGATTTGTTCATTTTGGCCACTCTGACTGGCGTGAGGTGATATCTGAGTGTGGTTTTGATTTGTATTTCCCTGATGAGGAGCGACGTTGAGCATCTTTTCATGGGCCTGTTTGCCAGACATTTTTAACACGACTGCCAGTTAGGTGAGTATCTCAGTGAGGTTTATAACTATTGTATTTATCTGCCTACATATTGCATGTTTACATATTGCATGTGTCTGTCGGCCATTCATATGTCCTTCTTTGTGATATATCTAAATGTCTCTTTGAGGCCTTTTTCTTCTGGATTATTTATAATTTTGTATTGATTTTTAGGAGGAATTGAAAAATATACATTTTCAATACTATTACTTTATTGGTTATATGTGTTTCAAACATTATATGAACTGTGGCTTGCCTTTTCACTTTTAAAATGGTATCTCTGACAAAATCTATAATTTATCAAACTCAACACCCAAAAACCAAATAATCCAGTGAAGAAATGGGCTAAAGACATGAATAGACACTTCTCCAAGGAAGACATCCAGATGGCCAACTGACACATGAAAAAAATGCTCAACATTAGGGAAATACAAATCAAAACCACCATGAGATACCACCTTACACCTGTCAGAATGGCTAATATTAACAACTCAGGCAACAACAGATGTTGGTGAGGATGCGGTGAAAGAGGATCTCTTTTGCATTGTTGGTAGGAATGCAAGCTGGTGCAGCCACTCTGGAAAACAATATGGAGGTTCCTCAAAAAACTAAAAATAGAACTACCCTATGACCCAGCAACTGCACTACTAGGCATTTATCCATGGGATACAGGTGTGCTGTTTCGCAGGGACACACGCACCCCAATGTTTATAGTAGCACTATCAACAGTAGCCAAAGTATGGAAAGAGCCCAAATGTCCCTCGATGGATGAATGGATAAAGAAGATGTGGTATATATATACAATGGAGTATTACTCGGCAATCAAAAAGAATGAAATCTTGCCATTTGCAACTACGTGGATAGAACTGGAGGCTATTATGCTAAGTGAAATTAGTCAGAGAAAGACAAAAATCATATGACTTCACTCATATGAGGACTTTAAGAGACAAAACAGATGAACATAAGGGAAGGGAGACAAACATAATATAAAAACAGGGAGGGGGACAAAACAGAAGAGACTCATAAATATGGAGAACAAACTGAGGGTTGCTGGAGGGGTTGTGGGAGGGGGGATGGGTTAAATGGGTAAAGGGCATCTACTCCTGAAATCTACTCCTAAAATCATTGTTTCACTATATGCTAACTAATTTGGATGTAAATTTTAAAAAATAAAAAATAAAATTAAAAAATAAATAAATAAAAAATTTAAAAATTTAAAAAAAATTCAGCAAACTAAGAAAAAAAATGGTATCTTTGACAAAAGAAGTTTTGATTTTAATGTAGACAAGTCCATCGGTGTTTTTTGTTATAAGTAGTGTTTTTTTCTATCTTGTATAAGTAATCCTTGTCTACATCAAGGTCATAAAGATATTGAATTTTCTAATAAGAATTTTAAAGTTTTGCTTTCTACAATGAAGGGTTTTTTTTAAGCTTTTATTTCAATTCCAGTTAGTTAACATTGAGTGTAATAATATTAGTTTCAGGTGCAGAATTCAGTGATTCAACACTTACATACAACACCTGGAGTTCATCAGAATATAATGAAGTCTTTAATACACTTGGAATTGATTTCTATGTATGCTGCGTGATATGTGAATTAAATTTTATTTTTTCCAACTTGAAAATCAATTGTCTAAGTATATTTTATTGTGTCCTTTCATATTTATATACATTATTCAAAAGTATATTTTAAAATTACAATATCTAATTGTATAAAAATGCAGTTTATTTATATATATTGATTTTATAACCACTCATCTTGCCAAATTCTCTTACTAATTAAAAAATTTGATTTTAGATCAATGTTTATAGAATAGCGTTACTTATGAATAAAAACAACTTTTTGCTTATTTTCCAATCCTCATACCCTTGTTTCATTAAAGTTTTTTTGTCTTATTTAACTGCTAGGACTTTAATGGAAGTGTTGACAGTGGGTATTATTCTCTTGTTCCTAAGTATAAGGAAATGCTTTTTAACATTTCACCATTTATCATAATGTTTGCTGTAGAGTTTCCTTTTTTTCTCTGCTTTACTTGATAAACATACAAATTATATTAACAGATTTTCTAACATCATATTAACCTTACATTTCTGGATATATGTCTAACTTGGTAATGTTTCTTTTTTAAAAATATTTTTATAAATAGTTAGAAACAGTTTGCTAATATTTTGTTTAGGATCTTAGCATATTTGAGTAAGATTAGCATACAACTAACCTTCTCTGTATTGTTCTTCCCCTCACACTTGATGTTGTTTTTGTTTTATCAAATCTATATTAGATTCACAAAGTGTGTTAAGGAACGGTGGTATGTTTCTATCTTCTGAAAACTTTCTGTAAAATTTGAATTGTCTGTTCCTTACACGTTCATTAGAAGGTACTTGACAAACAAACTAGGTCTGTTTCTTCTCTTTTTTTCTTTCAAAAAAGTCATTATTGTTGATTTCATTTTTATATGTTCATAGAATTATGTAGTGCTTCTAGTCCGTTTGAGTCAGTTTTGATAAAATATTCTTCTTTCCCCCCATCTTAAGTTTTCAAATTTACTGGAATAAAGTTGTTCATGATATTCTCTTATGTACTTTTACATTTGTTTCTTTTAAACTTATGTCCTTTTTTCAATCCTAATATTTTATTTATTATCTGTCCATTTTGTTTTTTCTTGAACAATCTTCATGGAGGTATATCTATTTTATTAATTTTTTTCAGGTATTCAACTTTTGGCTTTGCTGGTCATTTGTCTTTTTTCCTGTTTTATTATTACCTATGATGCAACTTCTATAGATTTTTTAAAATATTAAGATTATTCATAGGCCACTGGGATGCACAAAGCTTTGATGCAAACATTCCTAAAGGTGGTAGTGAATAAGAATGTAAACCTAGAAAAACAACTTGGTTGCATCAAAACAAAGAATATAATTTAGAAGCAGAGAATTCTATTCTTGTTTTTCAAATGGTATGGATCTCTTTGGTACATTTCTTACCGACTCCTCCTTTTAATCCTGAGTTTAATACAGAAGTTGACTCTAAACTCTATATAGTTCTCTAGTTCAAGATTAAAGAATAGGTCTCTTCATCTAAATTTTCTAACATCAAGATTCCTAGTGAAAGTGGCAAAATAAACAGATGTCTTATGTCTGAAAATTACATAGTGCTTTCCTGGCTTTAAGAAAAATTGTGTAGCCAAAAGTAAAATTCAAAAGATTTTAGTACTATATGTATAACATAATAAAGCACTAGATATACACCTGGAGAAAAGTCATTGGACATAGTTAAAATTTGGCTACAGATATACAACTTTCATATACCTATGATAAGAATAGGGTTTCATGGTTCTGGGGGTTGGAAGATGGCGGCATAGGAGGACGCTGGGCTCACCGCATCCTGCTGATCACTTAGATTCCACCCACACCTGCCTAAATAACCCAGAAAACCACCAGAAGACTAGCAGAATGGATTCTCTGGAGCCAAGTGTAGACGAGAGGCCCACGGAAGAGGATAGGAAGGGCGGAGAGGTGGTACGCGCTCCACGGACTGGCAGGAGGGAGCCGGGGCAGAGGGGCAGCCCGCTGGCCAAGCAGAGCCCCCAGAGTCTGGCTTGGCAAAAGCAGAGGGGCCAGACGGAGTGTGTTCAGACAGCGAGTGGGACTTAACATCTGGAAGGTTATAAGCTAACAGCTCTGCTCGGAGAGCGGGAGGGCTGGAGGACAACAGGAGGGAGAGTTGTTGAGCCCCAGATGACAGAGCTCAAGGTGGCGGGGAACAAAGGCGCTAACCAGCGCCATCTCCCTCGCCCATCCCCCAGCCAAAATCCCAAAGGGAACCAGTTCCTGTCAGGGAACTTGCTTGCACCGCGCAAACACCCAACACTGTGCTTCTGCGGATCCATCCCTCTGGCGGCGGTGAGTCTGACTCCCTCCCGGTGCAGCAGGGCCCCTCCCGAAGTGAATCACTGAAGGAAAAGTGAGCTGAGCCTGCTCCTCCCACCCCTGTGCACCTTGCCGATCCACGCCAGCTAATACACCAGATCCCCAGCACCACAAGCCTGGCACTGTGCAAGTAGCCCAGACGGGCCACGCCACCCAACAGTGAATCCTGCCCCTAGGAGAGGGGAAGAGAAGGTACACACCAGTCTGACTGTGGTCCCAGCAGTGGGCTGGGGCAGACATCAGGTCTGACTGCGGCCCACCCACCAACACAAGGTATTCAAGACAGCACAGGGGAAGTGCCCTGCAGTTCTGCACCACTCCAGGGACTATCCAAAATGACAAAACAGAAGAATTCCCCTCAAAAGAATCTCCAGGAAATAATGACAGCTAACGAACTGATCAAAAAGGATTTAAACAATATAACAGAAAGTAAATTTAGAATAATAGTCATAAAATTAATCGCTGGGCTTGAAAACAGTATAAAGAACAGCAGAGAATCTCTTGCTACAGAGATCAAGGGACTAAGGAACAGCCAGGAGGAGCTAAAAAATGCTACAAATGAACTGCAAAATAAAATGGAGACAACCACAGCTCGGACTGAAGAGGCAGAGGAGAGAATAGGTGAACTAGAAGATAAAATTATGGAAAAAGAGGAAGCTGAGAAAAAGAGAGATAAAAAAATCCAGGAGCATGAGGGGAAAGTTAGAGAACTAAGTGATGCACTAAAGAGAAATAATCTACATATAATTGGTATTCCAGAGGAGGAAGAGAGAGGGAAAGGTGCTGAAGGGGTACTTGAAGAAATAATAGCTCAGAACTTCCCTGATCTGGGGAAGGAAAAAGGCATTGAAATCCAAGAGGCACACAGAACTCCCTTCAGACGTAACTTGAATCGATCTTCTGCATGACATATCATAGTGAAACTGGCAAAATACAAGGATAAAGAGAAAATTCTGAAAGCAGCTAGGGATAAACGTGGTCTAACATATAAAGGGGGACCGATAAGACTAGTGACTGATCTCTACTGAAACTTGGCAGGCCAGAAAGGAATGGCAGGAAATCTTCAATGTGATGAACAGGAAAAATATGCAACTGAGAATCCTTTATCCAGTAAATCTGTCATTTAGAATAAAAGGAGAGATAAAGGTCTTCCCAAACAAACAAACACTGAAGGAATTCATCACCACTAAACCAGCCCTACAAGAGATCCTAAGGGGGATCCTGTGAGACAAAGTACCAGAGACATTGCTACAAGCATGAAACCTATGGACATCACAATGACTCTAAACTCATATCTTTCTATAATAATACTGAATGTAAATGGACTAATGTGCCAACCAAAAGACATAGGGTATTAGAATGGATAAAAAAACAAGACCCATCTATTTGCTGTCTACAAGAGACTCATTTTAGACCTGAGGACACCTTCAGATTGAAAGTGAGGGGATGGAGAACTATTTATCATGCTACTGGAAGCCAAAAGAGAGATGGAGTAGCCATACTTATATCAGACAAACTAGACTTTAAATTAAAGGCTGTAACAAGAGATGAAGAAGGGCATTATATAATAATCACAGGGTCTATCCTGTGAAGAGCTAACAATTATAAATGTCTATGGAATTATAAATGTCCTATAAATGTTAGGAAAAGCTAACAATCATAAATGTCTATGCACCGAATACAGGAGCCCCCAAATACATAAAACAATTACTCACAAACATAAGCAACCTTATTGATAAGAATGTGGTAATTGGAGGGGACTTTAACACCCCACTTACAACAATGGATAGATCATCTAGACACACGGTCAGTAAAGAAACAAGGACCCTGAATGATACATTGGATCAGATGGACTTGACAGATATATTTAGAACTCTGCATCCCAAAGCAACAGAATATACTTTCTTCTCGAGTGTACATGGAACATTCTCCAAGACAGATCACATTCTGGGTCACAAAACAGCCCTTCATAAGTATACAAGAATTGAGATCATACCATGCATACTTTCAGACCACAATGCTATGAAGCTTGAAATCAACCACAGGAAAAAGTCTGGAAAACCTCCAAAAGCATGGAGGTTAAAGAACACCCTACTAAAGAATGAATGGTCAACCAGGCAATTAGGGAAAAAATTTAAAAATATATGGAAACAAACGAAAATGAAAATACAACAGTCCAAACGCTTTGGGATGCAGCGAAGGCAGTCCTGAGAAGAAAATACATTGCAGTCCAGGCCTATCTCAAGAAACAAGAAAAATCCCAAATACAAAATCTAACAGAATACCTAAAGGAAATAGAAGCAGAACAGCAAAGACACCCTAAACCCAGCAAAACAAGAGAAATAATAAAGATCAGAGCAGAAATAAACAATATTGAATCTAAAAAAACTGTAGAGCAGATCAATGAAACCAAGAGTTGGTTTTTTGAAAAAATAAACAAAACTGATAAACCTCTAGCCAGGCTCCTCAAAAAGAAAAGGGAGATGACCCAAATAGATAAAATCATGAATGAAAATGGAATGATTACAACCAATCCCTCAGAGATACAAGCAATTATCAGGGAATACTATGAAAAACTATATGCCAACAAACTGGACAACCTGGAAGAAATGGACAAATTTCTAAACACCCACACACTTCCAAACTCAAACAGGAGGAAATAGAAAGCTTGAACAGACCCATAACCAGCGAAGAAATTGAATCGGTTATCAAAGATATCCCAACAAACAAGAGTCTAGGACCAGATGGCTTCCCAGGGGAGTTCTACTAGACATTTAAAGCAGAGATAATACCTATCCTTCTCAAGCTATTCCAAAAAATAGAAAGGGAAGGAAAAGTTCCAGACTCATTCTATGAAGCCAGTATTACTTTGATTCCTAAACCAGACAAAGACCCAGTAAAAAAAGAGAACTACAGGCCAATATCCCTGATGAATATGGATGCAAAAATTCTCAATAAGATACTAGCAAATCGAATTCAATAGCATATAAAAAGAATTATTCACAATGATCAAGTGGGATTCACTCCTGGGATGCAGGGATGGTTCAACATTCGCAAATCAATCAACGTGATACATCACATTAATAAAAGAAGAGATAAGAACCATATGATCCTGTCAATCGATGGAGAAAAAGCATTTGACAAAATTCAGCCTCCTTTCTTAATAAAAACCCTCAAGAAAGTCGGGATAGAAAGAACATACATAAACACCATAAAAGCCATTTATGAAAAGCCCACAGCTAACATCATCCTCAATGGGGAAAAACTGAGGTTTTTCCCTGAGATCAGGAACACGACAGGGATGTCCACTCTCACTGTTGTTGTTTAACACAGTGTTGGAAGTTCTAGCATCAGCAATCAGACAACAAAAGGAAATCAAAGGCATCAAATTGGCAAAGATGAAGTTAAGCTTTCACTTTTTGCAGATGACATGATATTATACATGGAAAATCTGATAGACTCCACCAAAAGTCTGCTAGAACTGATAAATGAATTCAGCAAAGTTGCAGGATACAAAATCAATGTAAGGAAATCAGTTGCATTCTTATACACTAATAATGAAGCAACAGAAAGACAAATGAAGAAACTGATCCCATTCACAATTGCACCAAGAAGCATAAAATACCTAGGAATAAATCTAACCAAAGATGTAAAAGATCTGTATGCTGAAAACTACAGAAAGCTTATGAAGGAAATTGAAGAAGATATAAAGAAATGGAAAAACATTCCGTGCTCATGATTTGAAAGAATAAACATTGTCAAAATGTCAATACTACCCAAAGCTATCTACACATTCAATGCAATCCCAATCAAAATTGCACCAGCATTCATCTCGTAGCTAGAACAAACAATCCTAAAATTCATATGGAACCACAAAAGGCCCCGAATAGCCAAAGTAATTTTGAAGAAGACCAAAGCAGGAGGCATCATAATCCCAGACTTTAGCCTCTACTACAAAGCTGTAATCATGAAGACAGCATGGTATTGGCACAAAAACAGACACATAGACCTATCGAATAGAATAGAAACATTAGAACTAGACCCACAAAAGTATGGCCAACTAATCTTTGACAAAGCAGGAAAGAATATCCAATGGAAAAAAGACAGTCTCTTTAACAAATGGTGCTGGGAGAACTGGACAGCAACATGCAGAAGGTTGAAACTAGACCACTTTCTCACACCAATCACAAAAATAAACTCAAAATGGATAAAGGACCTGAATGTGAGACAGGAAACCATCAAAACCCTAGAGGAGAAAACAGGAAAAGACCTCTCTGACCTCAGCCGTAGCAATCTCTTACTTGACACATCCCCAAAGGCAAGGGCATTAAAAGCAAAAATGAACTATTGGGACCTCATGAAGATAAAGTTTCTGCACAACAAAGGAAACAACCAACAAAACTAAAAGGCAACGAATGGAATGGGAAAAGATATTTGCAAATGACATATAGGACAAAGGGCTAGTATCCAAAATCTATAAAGAGCTCACCAAACTCCACACCCAAAAAACAAATAACCCAGTGAAGAAATGGGCAGAAAACATGAATAGATACTTCTCTAAAGAAGACATCAAGATGGCCAACAGGCACATGAAAAGATGCTCAATGTCACTCGTCATCAGGGAAATACAAATCAAAACCACACTCAGATATCACCCCACGCCAGTCAGAGTGGCCAAAATGAACAAATCAGGAGACTATAGATGCTGGAGAGGTTGTGGAGAAACGGGAACCCTCTTGCACTGTTGGTGGGAATGCATACTGGTGCAGCCGCTCTGGAAAACAGTGTGGAGGTTCCTCAGAAAATTAAAAATAGACCTACCCTATGACCCAGCAATAGCACTGCTAGGAATTTACCCAAGGGATACAGGAGTACTGATGCATAGAGGCACTTGTACCCCAATGTTTATAGCAGCACTCTCAACAATAGCCAAATTATGGAAAGAGCCTAAATGTCCATCAACTGATGAATGGATAAAGAAATTGTGGTTTACATACACAATGGAGTACTATGTGGCGATGAGAAAGAATGAAATATGGCCCTTTGTAGCAACGTGGGTGGAACTGGAGAGTGTGATGCTAAGTGAAATAAGCCATACAGAGAAAGACAGATGCCATATGGTTTCACTCTTATGTGGATCCTGAGAAACTTAACAGGAACCCATGGGGGAGGGGAAGGAAAAAAGAGAGAGGTTAGAGTGGGAGAGAGCCAAAGCATGGGAGACTCTTAAAAAAACTGAGAACAAACTAGGGCTGATGGGGGGGGAAGGGAGGGGAGGGTGGGTGATGGGTATTGAAGAGGGCATCTTTTGGGATGAGCACTGGGTGTTGTATGGAAACCAATTTGACAATAAATTTCATATATTTAAAAAGAATAAAATAAATTAAAAAATAAATTAAAAAAATATAAATAAATAAAATAAATAAAAAATAAATAAATAAATAAAGTCCTTAAAAAAAAAAAAAAGAATAGGGTTTCATGGTGGCATTGTGTGGCCAACCACAGCACCAATAATCTAAGTGAAGACCCAATGATAGGAAACAATGCTTAATTTTTTATTATATAGTATTAACATACTCTCAAATAAACAGGTAAATTTATTTTTCAGCAGCATGTCCCCAAGGTGTCAACTCAATGTTACAGAAAACTTTTTTCCAGTAAGAAAGGAATAAGGGCCATAGTGACTTTCTCAGAAAAAAAAAAAAAAAAAACAAACCAGTAGTAGAAGGTTAAAAATTCTATGAAGGTTTGTAACTCCTTCTTTGATTTAAGACAGAGCAAAATTTTGGTTTGCATAACTCTTGAAGTAATTGAGGTCATTACCAATAGCAGTGAAGTAATTTGAGAAGTTGACATTTCTCTTATTTATAAACGTGATATATTAAAATGACACAGGACTTCTGGAAATTTTCAATCAATTTAGTCTTTGTAGAACTCATAATCAATAAATCACCAAAATAATATCTGGAATTCTAGATAGATCTCAATAAAATATGGAAAATATAAAGAATAAAAGGAATTCCAAAGAGATCACACTTAAATCATCATGTCCCCTCATATGTTTTGGTGTTCTCTTCCATGAGTATCTATTGCTGAAATTGGGAAAAGACGAATGTGGCAAAGATCTTCCTGTCAGCAAAACTGTGAGATGTTGATTAACTTCAAGCATGAGGTAAGGGTATTATTCAAAGCCCACTTGTAGTTAGTAATCTGCCCTTAATCACTTCCTAGATTAGTATTCTGTCCTTAATTACTCACTAGAGAACACTACTTCCTCTTTAGAAAGTTATCATTGCCCATGCACTATTGCCTCAGGACATTTCTCTAGGCTCTACCTCACAATTCTACTAGAGTAGTTTTCCATAATTAATTTCATTCCAATTTAATAATTTTTACTATCAGTGACCTATTGTTTCCTAAATGTCCTCCTTAAAAATGAAGGATTAAAATTTTCTTTATTCATCCTAAACAATAGTATCTATGAAATAATAGGTTGGATATACTAGTGACCTTTCTGGTATAAATTAACATAAACTATTAACTACTAAAATTGTTAAACTATGCAACCACTTGCTTCCACTTCTGGTAATGGTAGAACTTGGTATGTAGTTTGGTATAATAATTTCACAAAAGACAACTAGAAAATTGGGAAAAGTATTTTTTTTTTTTAATTATCTTGAAGTTATTGTAGACCCAACAAGATAATGAAGAATTACTGGTCTAGGATTCTAGGAAAAGAGGCAGCCAAAAGTGAGTCAGGAATTTAGGGCCACTTTTGCCCTAGTAGAATTTTCTGATTCTGGAATAAGCAACTGAGAGGCTGAAGGAAACCTTGACATCTTCATAGAGTTACATGAAGGAGATTTTAGTCCAGAGCCCACAGGTGATATGTAGACAGAGTGAGCATTCCTGCTTTGGGATGAAACCACAAGGGATCTATCCTAAGGAACAGGGTAAGCAAGAAATAGATAAGTTCTTTTGTCCAGCCTTGAATTATCTTAATCCCTGAAACAGAATTAAAGTAATACCATATTATTAGAGAGTTCAGGTATTTAAGAGTGCTTGTGTCCCCAGACATCTTAAGAAGCTTTTAGAGAAGAAGCAAAAGCTCTTAGACACTACATTATTTCTATAAACAATTTAGAGCTGTAATTTCCAACACATAATTTTGAAAAACAGTCCCATAAGGAGAAGGTAAGATGAGAAAAGCCCAGCAGAAACCCATAACAATAAAAATTATTTGATAGAGATTTCAGAAATAAGCATAACCAGATAAAGACTTTAAAGTTTTTTTTTTCTTTTTTTTCTTAGAAAAAAAGCACAAGTAGGGAAGGAGCAGAGAGAGGGAGAGAGAGAGAATCCCAAGAAGCTCCACACTGTCAGCATAGAGCTTGACTTAGGACTCAAACTCATGAACCATGAGGTCAGACATGAGCTGAAATCAAGAGTTGGACACTTAACTGACTGAGCCACTCAGGCACCCTGATAAAGACTTTAAAATAAATCTGTTTATCATGCTCAAGAAGATAAAAAACAGATTGTTCCAGCAGAAAAAAACATAGTGAAAACTCTAAAAATGAAAACAGGAACTGAAATAAAAAACTCAGTGAATGGGACTAAAAGAAACTTAGTTACCTGGAAGATCCTCAGTAAAGCTTATAGAAATGAAACGATGTAAAATACAGAAAAGACAGTAAAAGACATAGAGGACACAGTGAGAAAGACTAATGTTTAAATGGAGTACTAAATATAGAGGAGAAAAAAAATAATGAGACTGAAGCAGGATGAGAGGATAGATATAATTATATTGAAGCAAATTCTGAAGTCATAATACCTAAAACCACCCGAAACTAGAGTAGGAAATTAAGCTTTAGATTCAAGAGTTACCACAAATCCCAGGTAGAACAACTGAAACAGAAATCGACACTGAGGCATTCAAGGGTAAAACTGCTAAACCCTAAAAATGGAAAAAAATAAATCTAAAAGTCAGAGACAGGTTTTACCTTTAAAAGAACAATAACTAGACCTATAGCTTACTATTTAGGAAAAACAACTAACCTCATCTAATAATGAGATGGTATCTTCCAAGTGTTAAAAAAAAAAGCTGTCAATCTCATTTCTAAAATTGATGGTGAAAAAAAAAATTCTCAGATTAACAAAATTAGGCAATTTCCCAGAAGCACACTAAAATAAACATTAAAGGATATTCTTCAGACTGAAATGACAGAATAAAAAAGATCTCAGATTGAAGCTCAGAAATACTGAAAGTAATAAAGAGCAATGGAAAGGCTACAATAGTAAGGAGTCTGGACCCTTGTTTTGATATTTGACTATTAAAAGCTTTTAAGGTTCATCCCCTCCCTTCATCCCCTTTTGCTCCACATCTGAGCATGCTAATAAGAAGGCCTGGGTGCTTACTCCCTCCTTTGATGCCAGTGGAAGATTAAAACTAGTCAAGCTCTTACCCATGCATAGGAACCCTCATCCCAGGATCACCCTCTAACTACCATAAAAAACTTAAACCAATCTCTTTTTCCTATTCTTGGGATAGGAACTTGGGATATCTGCCCTGTTTTCCCTAGACAACTTTATCAGGAAAGTAATAAACCTTTCATACCCTTTCTATATGTGTGTGGCATCATCAGTACCTATATATGTATATATATATTATTATAAAATAATACACATATATGAGTATATATATAATTAAAGTGAGGGTAAATGAAATTAAATTATTCCCATGTCTTTGACCAGCTTTCATTCATGTGGGTAGAGTCTGAAAGAACCAATTAATATAGATTTGATAAGCCAAACATATGTACTACAATCCCTAAGATAACTGCTGAAAGAAGAGTAAGAGTGTATATCTTTTCAGGAAATAGGAAAATGGAATAATAAAAAGTTATAGATATAAATGAAAGTGAGAGAAAAAGCAGAAAAGAACAAAGTGTGCAGAATAAACAGAAAGCTCATAATAAAATGCTAAATTAAAATTCAATTTGATCAATCATTACATTAAATATAAATAGACTAAATATACCAACTAAAAGATAAAGACAAATATTATCAGACTACATTAGAAACCATATTCTTTTTATGAGACATCTAAAATCTATGGACAATACAAACAAGCAAAGGAAAAAAAGAGATAGAAAACAAAAAACAGACTCTTAAATACAGAGAACAAACTGATGGTTATCAGAAGGGAGGTAGTGGGGGGATGGGTTAAATATGGGATGGGGATTAAAGAGTACATTTGTGATGAGCACCAGATGTTGCATGCAAGTGTTGAATCACTAAACTGTACACCTGAAACTAACATTACACTGTATGTTAACTAACTGGAATTAAAATTAAAAAAAAATATTGAAAGTAAAAAGATGAAAAAATTTATAAAGCAAAATTTCTGTAAGCATTTTGTCAGATAAAGTAGAATTAAAGGCAAAAAGATATTTTATAACAATTCTATATTTGTATGTATCTAATAACATAGCCTTAAAATAAAGTAACAATTAACCATAAAAAATAGTAGACAAACCCACAGTTATAGTGTAAGATTCTAACACACTTTTCTTTATTATAAAAGCAAGCAGATAGAAAATCATTTAAGATACAGTGGAATAACATAAACAAAAAATTGACCTAATTAGCATGCATAAAATAATACATCTAAACAAATTAATACACACTGTTTTTAAGCACACCTGTAACATTTCAGAAATTTGCCATTTTATGGGCAACAAGATTCTACAAATTTTAAAGAATTAAAGTCATACAAAGTATTGTCTAAAGTCACAATACAATTAATTTAGAAATCAATTAAAATTTTACCAGAATATCCCTGTTGATTTAGAAATTGAGAAATATGTTTTAAGTAAATCATGACTCAGTGAGGAGAATATACTGAAGAATATAAAATATTTTATTTGGAGGATAATAAAATTGCTAAATATCAAAATATGTAGGATACAGCTAGAGGCATGCTTAGAGGAAAATTTAGAGCTTTACAAGCACATATTCAAAGGGAATCAAAGCTGAGAGGGGCCAAGAGGGCTGAGCACCATGGAAGCTTTCTGCTTCTTTCCTCCCTGAAATGCAACTAGATCAACACCAAACCATTTTGCACACCTAGAAAACTGATCTGAGGACTAACATAACAATCTGCATAATCTGAGCCACAGAACTCAGCAGGTACACAGTGCAGAGAGGTGAACTGGGGGAGAGAGCTATTTTTGCAGAGGGAGGTCAGAGAAAGTGGGGAGAGTACAGGAAAAGCACTACCCCTGAAAGTAGCTGAAGAGAAAGAGTGGAAACACCCACAAATGACCGAACAAAAAAGGGAGAAAAGAGAGGGTTTCAATGCCATTAGGACTCGATAAACAGGGGAGAGCAGTCAGAAATTCTGAAGCTCAATACCTGGCAGTGCTCTGGTGGGAGGGATGAATCCCCAGGAGCAGGCAGCAAGGTCCAAAGGGTCTGCAGGCCACACAGGAAGAAGCGGATCCCCTACTAACAGGGCACTTGGTAGAGGCCATATGGCCTCCACATAGGCAAAGGTCCCAGTGGACCCCAGAGAACAGCCTCATTTGCTGGCATTAGAAAAAAGATGCTATGGTACAGTGAATCCCGGCACCAGTTGTGTGTGGTAATTTACCATAATCCTTGAGCCTCTGCAGCAGCATGATTGCACGAACATTTCCCAGGGGCAAGCCAGCACTCTGCCATTGCTCGGCCAGACCGTTCCCCAGAGGGTTGGAGTGGTTCAAGCCACAGAGCCCTCAGAGGTTAGGGTTTTAGAAACATAGCCCATCTGAGATAAAATTTGGGAGAAGGGGGAGCCTGGTAGGCTGACGGCTTGGACTGGGACAGCGTAGAAGCAGGGAGTGGATGGAAGCCAAAGACAAAGGATGGGTGCTTGATTTGCCAGTGGGTGAGAGTGCAGTATTACTGGGCCACAGACTGGGAAACTGGGTGAAACCATTTTCACCTCTCCCCACAGGTACACAAACATTCACATGTGTATGCATGCCACACCTATCCACCCCAGTAAGCTAAGCAGTGCCATTTAGTGGAGATGGAGCTGTTACACCAAGCCCCATCCAACTGTGCCAACCAAGCCCTAGAGGACAACTACAAGTCTCTCCACCTGCTTAGTGTACAGACTATAAAGTGCTTCATAGTTTGACTTTTGGGGGAAACTGGATGTAATTTCATTCAAATTTCATTCTGTTTGCTGGTCCAACTATTTGTGTTTTTTCTTTCTTTTTCTTTTCTTAATCTTTGATACAGAAAGAGAAAACATTTATTTTTATTTTCAGTTTTATAATTTCTTTTTTAATTTTTTTACTATATGTTTTATTTTTTTGTAAATTATTTTATTCTATTTTACTTTCTTCATTTCATTTTATCCTATTTTATTCTATACATTTGTTGTAATTGTTAAACATTTTCTTACTTTTTTTCACTTATTTTCTTTCCCTTTTTTCTCTATTCTTTCAAGCTTCTTTCAACAACCAGACCAAAATATACCTAGGATATAGCCTCCTTTATTTGATTTTTTGTGTTGTTTTTAATTTTTAATTTTATTAATTCTTTTTCTTCCTCCAAAATGAAAAAAATGGAGGAATTCATCCCAAAAGAAATAACAGGAAGAAATGACAGCCTGGGACTTAACACAGATATAAACAAGATGTTTGAACTAGAATTTAGAATCATGATAATAAGAATACTAGCTAGGGTTCAAAAAGCATGGAATCCCTTTCTGCAGAGATAAAAGAAGTAAAATCTAGTCAGGATGAAATTAAAAATGCTATAACTGAGATGCAATCTCAAATAGATGCCACAGCAGCATGAATGGATGAAACAGAGCAGTGAATCAGTGATACAGAGGACAAACTTATACAGAATAGTGAAGCAGAATAAAAGAGGGAAACTAATGCAAAAGAGCATGATATAAGAATTAGAGAACTCAGTGACTCATTAAAAAGGAACAACATCCAAATCATAGGGGTCCTAGAAGATGAAGAGAGAGAAAAAGGGGTAGAAGATTTATGTAAGCAAATCATAGTGGAAAAGTTTCCTAGCCTGGGGAAAGACAAAGATATCAAAATTCAAAAAGCACAGAGAACTCCCATTAGATTCAACAAAAACCAATAATCATCAATGCATATCATAGTCAAATTCACAAAGTACACAGGCAAGGAAAGAACTATGAAAGCAGCGAGGGAAAAAAAAAGTTCTTAACCTATAATGGAAGACAGATCATGTTTGTAGCAGAACTATCCACAGAAACTTGGCAGGCTAGAAAGGAGTGGCAGGATATATTCAATGTGCTGAATCAGAAAAATATGCAGCCAAGAATTCTTTATCCAGCAAGCTGTCATTCAAAATAGAAGGAGAGATTAAAAGTTTCCTAGACAAACAAAAACTAAAGGAGTTAGTGACGACTAAACGAACCTTGCAAGAAATTTTAAGAGGGACTCTCTGAGGGGTGAAAAGACAAAACAAGACAAAAAAGACCAAAAGCAACAAAGAGTAGAAAGGACCAGAGACCACCAGAAACTCTAACTATACAGGCAACACAATGGCAGTAAATTCATATCTTTAAGTACTCACTATAAATCTCAATGGACAAATGCTCTAATCAAAAGACATAGGGTAACAGAATGGATAAGAAAACAAGATCCATCTACATGCTATTTACAAGAGATCCATTTTAGACCTTCAGATTGAAAGTGAGGGGATGGAGATTCAACTTTCATGCTGCTGGAAGTCAAAAGAAAATTGGAGCAACCATACTTACATCACAGAATCTTGATTTTTTAAAATTTTTTAATGTTTTTATTTTGGAGACAGAGAGAGACAGAGCATGAGCAAGGGAAGGGCAGAAAGAGGGGGACACAGAATCTGAAGCAGGCTCCAGGCTGTGAGCTGTCAGCACAGAGCCTGACACAGGGCTCGAACTCACGGAGTGTGAGATCATGACCTGAGCTGAAGTCGGACGCTTAACCACCTGAGCCACCCAAGCGCCCCAGACAATCTAGATTTTAAAATAAAGAGTGTAACAAGAGATGAAGAAGGGCATTATATCATAATTAAGGAGGGGTCTATCCACCAAAAAGACCTAACAATTGTAAACATTTATGCCCCCCATGTGAAAACACCCAAATATATATACCAATTAATCATAAAGAAATCAAACATAAAGAAACTCATTGATAATAATACCATAATAGTAGGGGACTTCAACCCCACTTACAACAGTGAACAGATCATCTAAGCAGAAAATCAAGGAAACAATGGCTTTGAATGATACACTGGACTAGATGGACTTAACAGATATTAACTTAAATATTCAGAACATTTCATCCTAAAGCAGCAGAATACACATTCTTCTCGAGTGCACAGGGAACATTCTCCAGAATATGTCACATACTGGGACACAAATCAGCCCTCAACAAGTACAAAAAGATTGAGATCATACCTTGCATATTTTCAGACCACAATGCTATAAAACTCGAAATCAACCACAAGAAAATAGTCAGAAAGACAACAAATACTTGCAGATTAAAGAATATCCTACTAAAGAATGAATGGGTTAACCAAGAAGTTAAAGAAGAAATTAAAAAGTACATGGAAGCCAATGAAAATGATCACATCACAGCCCAAAACCTCTGGGATGCAGCAACGGTGGTCATAAGAGGGAAGTATATAGCAAGCCAGGCCTTCCTAAAGAAGGAAGAAAGGTCCTAGATACACAACCTAACCTTACATCTGAAAGAGCTGGAAAAAAGAACAGCAAATAAAACCCAAAACCAGCATAAGTCAGGAAATAATAAAGATTAGAGAAGAAATCAATGCTATCAAAATTAAAAAGAAAAACAAAACAACAAAAAACAGTAGAACAGATCAATGAAACCAGAAGCTTGTTCTTTGAAGGAATTAACAAAATTGATAAACCCCTAGCCAGTTTGATCAAAAAGAAAAAGTAAAGGACTCAAATAAATAAAAGCATGAATGGAACAGGGAAGATCACAACCAACACTGCATAAATACAAACAATAATAAGAGAATATTATGATAAATTATATGCCAATAAATTGGGCAATCTGGAAGAAATGGACAAACTCCTAGAAACGTATAAACTACCAAAACGGAAACAGGAAGAAATAGAAAATTTGAACAGACCCATAACCAGTAAAGAAACTGAATTAGTAATGAAAAATCTCCCAAAAAAACAAGAGTCCAGGGCCCCAGATGGCTTTCCAGGGGAATTCTACCAAACATTCAAGGAAGAGTTAACACCTATTCTTTTGAGGCTGTTCCAAAAAATAGAAATGGAAGGAAAACTTCCAAACTCATTCTATCAGGCCAGCATTACTTTGATTCCAAAACCAGACAAAGACCCTACTAAAAAGGAGAACTATAGACCAATTTCCATGATGAACATGGATGCAAAACTTCTCAACAAGATACTAGTCAACCAGATCCAGCAATACATTTGAAGAATTATTCACCACAATCAAGTGGGATTTATACCTGGGATGCAGGGCTGGTTAAATATCCACAAATCAATCAATGTGATACACTACATTAATAATGGAAAGGACAGGAACCACATGATCCTCTCAATAGATGTGGAGAAACGTTTAAAAAATACAATATCCTTTCTGGATAAAAACCTCAAGAAAGTAGGGATGATAGAAGGATCATACCTCAAGATCATAAAAGCCATATATAAAAGACCCACCACTAATATTCTCAATGAGGATAAACTGAGAACGTTCCCCCTAAGGTCAGCAACACAATAGGGATGTCTATTCTCCCTACTGTTATTCAACATAGTATTGGAAGTCCTAGCCTCAGCAATCAGACAACACAAAAAAATAAAAGGCATCCAAATTGGCAAGGAGGAAGTCAAACTTTCACTCTTTGCAGATAATATGATATTCTAAATGGAAGACCCAAAATATTCCACCAGAAACTGTTAAAACTAATCCATGGATTCAGCAAAGTCACCGGACATAAAATCAATGCACAAAAATCAGTTGTATTTCTAGACACCAATAACGAGGCAGCTGAAAGAGAAATCAAGGAATCAATCTCATTTACAATTGCACTGAAACCCATAAAATACCTTGGAAAAAACCTAACCAAAGAGGTAAAAAATCTATACACTGCCAACTATAGAAAGCTTTTGAAAGAAATTGAAGAAGACACACAAAAAATGGAAGAATATTCCATGCACATGGTTTGGAAGAAAAAATATTGTTAAAATGTCAATACTACCCAAAGCAATCTATATATTCAATACAATCCCTATCAAAATAACACCAGCATTCTTCACAGAGCTAGAACAAACAATCCTAAAATTTGTGTGGAACCAGAAAAGGCCCCAAATGTCCAAAGCAATCATGAAAAAGAAAACCAAACCTGGAGGTATCACAATCCCGGACTTCAAGATATATTATAAATCTGTAATCACCAAGACAGTATGGTAACAGCACAAAAACAGACACTCAGATCTATGGAACAAAATGGAGAACCCAGAAATGGACCCACAAACGTATGGCTAACTAATCTTTGACAAAGCAGGAAAGAATATCCAATTGAATAAGGACAGTCTCTTCAGCAAATGGTGTTGGGAAAACTGGATAGGAACATGCAGAAAAGTGAACCTGGACCACTTTCTTACACCTTACACAAAAATGAACTCAAAATGGATGAAAGACCTAAACGTAAAACAGGAAGCCATCAAAATCCTAGAGGAGAAAGCAGGCAAAAACCTCTTTTACCTCAGCCATAGTAACTTCTTACTGTACATGTCTCTGGAGGCAAGGGAAACATAAGCAAAAATGAACTATTGGGACCTCATCAAGATAAAAACCGTCTGCACGCAAATGGAACAATCAACAAAACTAAAAGGCAACCAACAGAATGGGAGAAGATATTTGCAAATGACATATCAGATAAAGGGTTAGTATCCAAAATCTATAAAGAACTTACCAAACTCAACACTCAAAAAACATAATCTATTGAAGAAATGGGCAAAAGACATGAATAGACACTTTTCCAAATAAAACATCCAGATGGCTAATAAACACATGAAAAGATGCTGAAGATCACTCCTCATCAGGGAAATACAAATCAAAATCACAATGAGAGACCATCTCACATCAGTCAGAATTGGTAAAATTAACAACTCAGGCAACTACAGATGTTGGTGAGGATACAGAGAAAGAGGAACATTTTTGCACTGCTGGTGGGAATGCAAACCGGTGCAGTAACTCTGGAAAACAGTATGAAGGTTCCTCAAAAAATTAAAAATAGAATTACCCTATGGCCCAGCAATGGCACTACTAGGTATTCATCCAAAGGATGCAGGTGTGCTCTTTTGAAGGTGCAAATGCACCCCAATGTTTATAGTAGTGCTATCAATAATAGCCAAAGTATGAAAGGGCCCAATTGCCCATTGACAGATAAATGGATAAAGAAGATATGGTATATATATATAATGGAGTATTACTTGGCACTCAAAAATAATGAAGTCTTGCCATTTGCAACAACATGGATGGAACTAGAGTATACGCTAAGCGAAATTAGTCAGAGGAAGACAAATATCATATGACTTCACTCCTATGTGGAAAGGGAGCAAAATTAATATAAAAACAGGGAGGGGGTCAAAACATAAGAGACTCTTAAATGTAGAGAACAAACTGAGAGCACTGGAAGGGTTGTGGGTGGGGGGATGGTCTAAACGGGTAAGGGGCATTAAGGAGGACACTTGTTGGCATGAGCACTGGGTATTATATATAGGAGATGAATCACTGGATTCTACTCCTGAAATCATTATTGCACTATATACTAACTTGGAAAATTTTTAAAAATAAATAATAAAAAAATAATAAAATTTAATAAAAGGAATAAAAGCTGAAAATCAATGAGCTATGCATCTATCTCAAAAAGTTAAAAATAAGAGGTGAGTGGGGGGATGGGTTGGATGGGTGATGGGTACTGGGAAGGGCACTTGATGAGATGAGCACTAGGTGTTGTCTGTAAGTGATGAATCACTGAATTCTACACCTGAAACTAATATTGCACTGTGTGCTGACGAATTTGAATTTGAATAAAAACTTAAAGAACTAAAAAAAAGTTAAAAACAACAAAACAAAATCCAAAGAAAGTAGAAGGAAGAAATAAAGTTAACAGCAGAAAATGATACAGAAAATAAACAATTGAGAAGATCAAAAATCAAATATTGTTTCTTTTAGGGCATTAGTAAAATTTTAAAGCCATACAAAATTTAAAAATCCATATTGATTTTATTTTTTAAAAAGGCATGAAAAATCAGTATCAACAACAAAAAGGGCACATCACTATAGATCTTGCAGAAAATGAGAAGTTTATAAGAGGATATTTATTATGAACAACTTTTTGTCAATTAGTTTGAAAATGTTGACATAATGGATATTTCTAATAATATAACTTTCCAAAACTAACACAAAAAGAAATATAAAACTTTAACAGTCCTATTTTCTTTAATATAATTTTTTAATATTTAATATTGAATTCAACCCAACATTTAAGGAAGAAATAAATTCAATATCTTCCAGAGAATAGAAAAAAGGGTGGAATATACTCTAACTCCTTTCATAAGACCAGAATAACTTTGATAACAAAACCTGACAAGGATATTAAAAAATAAATAAAAATTAAAGGTGATTATACTCACGACCATAGATGTAAGAATTTTAGACAAATTTAGCAAATTAATACCAGTGGTAGTATTCACTAGTTTATCTAGGAATTTGATATTTGTATAATATTAGGACAGTGATCAGTGTAATTCATTACATTTGTATAAAAAAGAAAAAAATATGGCTAAATATATGGAGAAAAGGCATTTGATAAAATTCAGTAACAATTCATAATTAAAAACTCTTAGCAAACTAAGACTAGCAAGGAGCTTCCAAAATTCAATAAAGGACATGTACAAAAATAAACAGAAACAAATAGAACAACAATGACAAAATTCTATAGCAAAACATCATAATTAATAGTAAAACACTGAAATCTTTTACTTTGAAATCTGAAATAGAATAAGAATGCCAACAGTCACTAATTCATCCAACACTGTACTGAAATACAATGCAGCAAGGCAAGAAGAAGAAATATAAAGCATAAAAATTAAAAAACGAAGAAATAGGGGTGCCAGGGTGGCTCAGTCGGTTCAGCAACTGACTTCGGCTCAGGTCATGACCCCATGGTTCAGATTGTGAGTTTGAGCCCCAAACTGGGCTCTCTGCTGTCAGTGTGAACCAGCTTCAGAGCCTCTATCCCCCTCTGTCTATTCCCCTCCCCTGCTCACACATGAGCATGCTCTCTTTCTCAAAAATAAACATTTAAAAAATTAAAAAATGAAGAAATAAAACTGTCAATGACACAAAAAATGACTCATACATAGAACATTTTAAAAATGTACAGATAAATTTTTAAATGTATGTGTCATTAGGGAATATTTCTAGGTACAAGGGCAATATAACCTTTTTTCAAAAATGCATTTCTTTATATCAGCAACAAACATTTAAAAAATGATATACTTACATATAAATTATAAATGATGTAAATACATTTCTATCATCAAAAATATTAAATTTCTAGTATAAATGTAAAGACAATTACCAGAATCTCTATGTAAAAAACAGAAAAAAAAGAAAGAAATTATCAAGTATTCTTGAGAGAAATTAAAGAATACCTAAATGAATGGAGGAATATATCATATTTATGGGCTGGATAAGTCCCTATTATAAATATGTCAATTTTTTTACTAATCTATGGATTCAATGCCATTCAAATCAAAACAGTTATAGTGGTATTTGTAGTGGCTTGAAACCAGACTTTAATGGGAGTATTTACTCCACTGAAATTGACAAACACTACAAATCAGAATTTTTTTTGCCCTAAAGAGTCATTTGGTCAGCACACCACTCAGCATATTCTAAAATTGATATGGAAAGGCAAAAAATAAACAAACCCAATAGTTAAGACAAACTTGAACAATAAAAACCAAGTGGAAAGACATGCTTCCAGGCAATGTGACTTACTATAAAGCCACAAGAATTAAGACAGTATAGTATTGGCAAGGGATAGACAAAGCAATGGAAAAGAATAGAGATCTCAGGCATTGACCCATGCATATCAAGGCATGATTTATAAAAAGATGGCACTATATGGCTCTGGAGAAAGAATTAATGGTAATGGAAAATAGTGGGAACTTGTATACCAAAATCTTATTTAAAAATTAAGTTCAGGTGGATTACAGATGTAAGTGTGTCAGCCTAAACAACAAAGTTGCTGGAAAGTAATACAAGAGTGTATGTTCATGATCTTTTTTTTTTTTATGTTTATTTTTGAGAGTGGGGGAGGGGTAGAAAGAGAAGGAGACAGAAGATCTGAAGTAGGCTCTGTGCTGACAGCAGAGAACCCAATGCAGGGCTTGAACTCACAAACCATGAAATTATGACCTGAGCCGAAATCAGATGCTTAACCAACTGAGCCACCCAGGTGCCCCTGTATGTTTATGATCTTAAGATAGGAAGTACTTCTCAGAAGACAAACACCTACCTTAAACTATTGGAGAATTGATTATTTTAAAATTAAGAACTTGTCTTCATTAATACATGTAAGAGTAGTATCCAGAATCCATAAAGAAATCAACATTTAAAAAAAACAAATAAAAAAATGGACAAGAGATTTGAATAGACACTTTATAAAAAAGGATATACAAATATCCAATAAACATGAAAAGGGGTTTATTTTCATTAACAATCAGGGACATGAAAATTAAAGCTATAATAAGATATCACTACACATATACACCATAATGGCTAAAATTTAAAAAGACTGACAAGTACTGATGAGGATGTGGGCGATCATATTCTGCTGGTGGTAACAGAAATGGGTATAACCACTTTGAAAACAGTTTTTATCACCTAGTGAAGTTGAATTTATACATATCCTATGATCCAACAATTCTATTCTCTTACTCTGTGTCCAAATAAATGTGTGTATATATATCCCAAGAGACATGTACAAGAATGTTCAAAGCAATATTATTGTTAGTAGCTGAAAGCAAGAAGAAGTACAAATATCTATCAACAACAGAATGAATAAATAAAATATGGAATATTCAACAATACTATAAAGCACTGAAAATGAAGAAACTAGAGTTACATGTAACATCATGAATGAATCTCATAGGCAAAATAAAGTAATACAGTCAGACACAAAGAATACATATAGTGTACAGTTCCATTCATAAAGAATTAAAATAATTGTCAAAACAAACTTGATGGTGTTGAGGAGTGCATCTTAATTTGGGAAAACTAAGGAAGGGCACAGAATTGAGTACGATGACAGTCAAGATAGTGGCTCTTTAGGGATCAGCAGAAGGGAGTGATGGGAAGGGAAGTAGACTTTGTGGTGACAACAATGTTCTCTCTCTTGTCTCGGGTGGTAGGCACATGGGTGTTTATTTTCTGATAAGTCATTAAATTCCATGTCTTGTTTTATGCATGCTTTTTTACATACATTTTATTCTCCAGTTTAAAAAAAAGTGAAGGAGGGGGTGCCTGGGTGGCTCAGTCGGCTGGGTGTCTGACTTCAGCTCAGGTCATGATCTCACAGTTCATGGGTTCAGCTCCGCGTCAGGCTCTGTGCTGACAGCTCAGAGCTGGAGGCTGTTTCAGATTAGGTGTCTCCCTCTCTCTCTCTGCCCCTTCCCCACTCACACTCTATCTGTCTCTCTCAAAAATAAACATTAAAAAAATCATTTTTTTAAAAAAGTGAAGGAGTATTTATCCCTATAGCATGTAAAATCATCTCATACATCATATAAATCCCATCTTTTGAAAGGCAGCTAATATTTATTTAGTTTACTCACACCTTTTTACTTATTTATTTTCCATAACTGGAATTACTTATCATATATAGAAGGTACCTAATAAATACTGAAATAAACATATAACTTTTAAAAGTAAAAAACATTTATGAGCCACTTTAAATTATCTCATACACCACCAATGATAATTTGGAAAGCCATACACCAGGGTTAGATTACTTCTATATTAATTTGTCTCTCAACTTGATTCTTATTAAGGACCAGAATCACAAAATGCTTATACTAAAAATGAGCCTGTCTCTACTGGACCAGGCCTCTGGCCTCCTTGGGTTAAGGACCATGGGAAAAGACAACCCCCACTGCCATTAAAGCCCAGTTCTAACTCTGGTCCAAAGACCTCAAGCCAGGTCTGTAACTTATCCTGTTCATGGGCAGGGGAGATCATAAAGATAAACCCACCAGTTAAGAGGGAACAGTTTAAAGTATTTTCCTTGACAGATGGTTAGTATTACTTCTGGTTTGTCTTCCATAACAAAAGAACCACATCTTTAGTTTTTGTGTAGTTCCAGATAGCACTGCATATTTGGAAATTCCAAGTTACCTGGACAATACCTGGAAAAATCACCTGAGGTCAAGCTATTCTAATAGTACAAATGCTTATAATCACCCTCTATACCATTGGTCTTTGCTTACTTTGTTTCTTAGAATAACCATATGGACCAATTTGCTCAAATTTCAAGGTTGAGCCTTGATTTAGTTGCTTTACATGGGCTCTTGAATTGGATTAACACTTGACAGTAAGTTTATTCTACATGTTACTGTTCATCTCCCGCCCTAATGATATCTTCTCCTAATCACCAAAAGTATAGTTTTGGGGAGAGAAGTAAGTAACCATTCTTGAATTGATATTCATTCTCTCTCTCTCTCTCTCTTTACACACACACACACACACACACACACACACACACACTTACACAAATAAATTACCATTTATACCTACAAAATTAACAATTAACAATATACTATACTTTTTAGCATACAGGTCAGGTGCCTAGAAAACATATCTACAAGTATCTCAAAATGAAAAGTGAATAGCCTGGGGCACCTGGCTGGCTCAGTTGGTTGAGTGTCTGACTTCAGCTCAGGTCATGATCTCGCAGTTTGTGAGTTCAAGCCCCACATGGGGCTTGTTACTGTCAGTCTGTCAGTGCAGAGCCCACTTCAGATCTTCTGTTCCCCTCTCTCTGCCCCTCCCCCACTTGTGCACTCCCAAAAATAAATAAACATTAAAAAAAAGGAAAAGTGAGCACCCCACTGTGTCACTTGTATTTTTATGCCAACCAATAACGTATTAATTGACTGATGCATATATATTTAGTACTAGCACTGTAAAGTATTTTTGAAGATCAGAAAAATATAAAATACACTCCATGGTTTCGATGTGTTTACAACCTTCACAAGAGGGAAACACCAACACCAAGATGATGTTCTATAATTATGTGATATATTTTATAGTGCAGACTACATGTGCTATACAAGTATGAGTAATTAAAATATTGGCAATGTTTTCACCATTTCTCAGAAAGAGGCATTATAATCTTCCCTATGCTATAGGCAAAGGTTAGAGAATTTAAGTAATTTGTCAAATATTAGTGTATGGTAAAGCCAAGACTGAAACCAGAATTTCCGAGTATAAGCCTCATGCTTTTTTCAGTATACTCTCCTGCAAGTCTTTGCACAGTGTAGAACACATAGCAGGTACACAGTAATTGGCTGAACATTTAAAAACACATAAAACACTTTCAAATAAGAACAAATGAAATCTATACAAGGCAGGGGCACCTGGGTGGCTCAGTCAGTTCAATGCCCAACTCTTGATTTTGGCTCAGGTCATGATCTCATGGTTTGTGGGATTGAGCCCCACGTTGGGCTCCATGCTGACAGTGCACAGCCTGCTTGGGATTCTCTCTCTCTCTTTCTCTCTCTCCTGTCCCCTGCTTGCACTCTCTCTCTCCCTCAAAATAAATAAACATTAAAAAAATCTATACAAGGCAGGTTAATTTTTGTAGTTGACTAGATACAGACAGTATTTCTGTCTCATTTTGGGTACCCCCATAAGAATAGCCTGATACAAGGACTTAGGTGAAGGTTTATTTGGGAGGTAAGCTAAGGAAGCTAGACTGCAGGAGAAGGGAGTGATAGATGGGAAGGAAGGCCAATATTAAGGTTCAATATCAAACTTACAGCTGTGAAAAATAGGGGCTTGATTTACCAGATTAACTAAAAACTGTTCAGAATGCCTCAAAGATGGGAGGTTGATACATTCATAGGCTCCCTTCCTTCATGCACTGGCATGAAGCTCCCTTCATTAAAAGTTTGAGCTTCCTGGGTGGTTTAGCTAGAAGACTCCCAGTGGAGAGGAGCCTAAGGCAGAAAGCAGAAGGCAAGCACTTGAACTGAACTGTGTATTCCAACTGCTGCTGAAATCAGAGGTCGGCCAATGAGATAAGATATAATGTACTAGAGGTATGTGCTATAGTTACCTGTATTGACTTTCTGGAGATTTTAAGAATATCTTCCAAGAGCATGAAAAAGTGATAGTTCTACCTCTTAATATCTAATCAAATAACTGACATATTTTGCTCTGTTTGTCAAAAAAATTGACTTATGATAAAATTTACAAAAGACACTCTACCCTAAATTTGTGGCTTAATTTGAAACAAAATGTAAGCCAATCCACTTAACATGTGGGACTCTCTCAAATTTGAATAAACTTGAATAAATTTTAATGAAATTTGATACAAGTGTGCATTTCTTTCTTTCATGTTTATAGAACACCTGTTTTGAAACAGGAGCATTTACAATGCTGAATCTGACATCAATCCTACCCTCAATTAGTTTCGAGTCATTTGGATTCATCACATCATGAGACATTATTGGGCATTACTGATTCCATAGAAACTGGCAAAGGCAGAACACCTGGGATGGGCCAGATGCTTAGAGAACAGATTCAGCTAGAGGTTGGAGGAATCCAGGCTATCAGAGAGAAGAGGACCTCTGGAGAGAACAGTAACAAGTAATAGATGATGAATGAGCCAGATAAGTACAATACAAAAAACAACAGGGATGACATAAGGAGTTAGAAGCCTTGCAACAAATTATGCAGAATAACATGCTAAGAAAGGCAGGCAGGCAGCTGTTAGGTATCAGCAGGTAGCAGTTCTGGAGGCTGGGCATGTTACCAAGGCTATGACTCAGGCACAGGGATCAAGAACGCTTTTAAACTCATAAGAGCATTTCAAGTTGTTGGAAGCTGTACCATAGGGACAAAAATCTCAGTGTATTTCTCTCTCAACCTACATGTCCATGATGGGTTGGCTTGGATCTCTGCTCTACAGTGTCTTCACTCCAGGATCAAGCTAATAGAGCAGTCACCATCTGGGGAACCACCAGATGCCATGATGGGGGCAGGGAGAGAAGAGAAGTGGGCTGAATTATACACCAGGCCTTAAACCTTCACTCTGGAAGTGGCTTAACACTACTTCTGCCAACATTCAATAGGCCAGAGTGATTCATATAGCCAAACCTAACTTCAAAGGGACTGGAGAAATCATATTCTTTATAATTTCTTTATGAAAAGGTGGAGGACTAACACGCAAGTCTTATTCATGGAAGAAGGAATGGGTGGAATGGGTGAATGAATATATACACATACATAACAAATGGAAATTACAATCAACAAAACATAATGTTGAGATGGGTTCTGAATGTATTGCAAATTAAAATGTGTTTTACAATATTAACACAATGAAATACATTTCTCAGCAGTATCTTTTATCAGAGGCCCCTTGCCTCCCTCCCATATACTTTACAAGTTCACTCTATATTCAGAAAGTACTAGGCCCAGCCTAAAATGTCATCCTAGAATTGTCAAGTAAAAGTCAGTGTATCTGCAAGGAACAGATGTGTTCCTAGAAGGGAAAGGGAAAAGGGAGATTCTGCTTGTAGTACTTAGCTGGTGAGAATGGTGGGAGGGAGTCTAGACAAGTTTGGGGGTTGAACACAAATCAAATGACCACATAGAAAGGGGTAGTCCTAAGAGATTTTTCTTTTCTGATTCTTCCACTGTTCAGCACTTTGAAATATGTAGTCCTTAATTCTTAGGGCAGAGAAGTCAAGGAAATTAAGCCTTAGGCTCATAATGCATAGGCCTGGCTATGATCACAAGATGCAAAAACGTCAAATTCAGAATGTTTCATCTCATTATTATTATTCTATTCTACATCTTTCTATGTTTTAAAATATTTTTAAAAACTCCAACCCTACAAGTAAAATAAGACAGAATTGGGCCTGCAAAAGGACAACACCACCTCTCCGAAGTTTTTTTCCCTAGACCTGTATCTTCTTAACCTTACTCCATCTTGTTGACTTTCAACAGTATTGGATACCCTTTCCCCTAAGAGATCTAAATGTTAAGCATGTTTATAAAAATGCTCCAGGTGTAGACACAGAAAGGGCCTTTTCTGTCTGTTAGAATACTGACACATTGATCCTTTCCCAGTCCTTACAGAAATGGTACAAGAAATGGGTTTATACCTATCAATGACTGAGTCTTGCTATGGATCTTATATTTATCATGTTTTTTGGACCTGCAAATTGTCAAGCCCCACAAATTCATCTTTGTTTACGTTTTCCTTAATCCCCCCCTAGCTTTTAGTATAGTTAAATACATTCCTGCTTTTTAAAACTTTCTGGGTTCTTTTTTTTGGCTCCTATGGCAATGTGTAATCAGATTATTTTTCCTACTTCTCTATCCTCATCAATGGCTTATTTTCTTATCCTGATTACCTAAAAGGGTAAGCCTTCTTTAAGGTTCTGTTCCAAAGTGATCTTTTTTTCCCCTACATTTTATCTCTGGACTATACCATCTCTCCCAAGGATTCAAATATGGTCTCTCTGTAAAAGGCATTGAAATTGGTATCATGAATCTTGACCTCTCTCCACAGCATGAGACATTTCCACCCACCCTTAAGTATGTCATACATACACTCACAAAAATAAAATGCAGCAAGTTCTCAGGACAAAACTCTATACTGAACAAATTTCTAACTCTATTCCACACCGTAAAGACCTCTGTGATCCTACTCCAATCTAAGTTCTCCCCAGTTCCTATTCTTTTCCACACCAAGCATCCTATACTCCAGTGAAACAGAGCTCCTCGCTGTTCTCCTTACAACACTAATTCACTCTCCTCAGCATACTCACCTCATTTCCACACCCTACCCAGGCTTTAATGGAAATGGTTTACAAGATGATTTCACAAATTTCAAAACTACACAAAATGCAAACTAGATGTGAGTAGATCTTGAAAGGAAGTCATCTGCAGCAGTCAGAAATGTATCTCACTCTGTGCACTTTTGTTCAGAACGTTGGCAGAACGTCAAGCCTGTTCAAAACAAAACTTGTTTTCTCCTTGGTGCTCATATCTTTGCACTCTATTTGCTTTTCCAGAGAGGTAATTTTCTCTTCTTCATTTTCAAATTCCCTCATACACTCACCTCCTGCTCAGCCTTTCTATACTATTTCCCAGGAAATAATCAAGCTTTCTCTTTCTGTCTCTTTCTGAGGGGCTAGTAAGAGGCTGTTGCTTCTGTTCTTCCTTTTCTCTCTCCTCCCTCCTCTCCAATCTCATTCATCATTTGATTCTATACACAAAACACTGTCATACATCAGTAGCCATCTGTAGCAACCACTTTCAATTTTATTCTCCCACATTGTTTTTCTCTAGCCTAGTTCTAAACAACCATTGACATAACACTCAGATTAGATATCAGAGGCATCCTCTAATATAATATATGTATGAGTGTGCACACACGCACACACTGTTTGGAATTTTTAAGTTACTAGCTAACTCTAGACTCACATTTTTATTTTTGGTCTGCTCTCCCCAGATTAGCTAGTTCATGACCCATGAAACCACTCTGAGCAGAGCCACCAGGGGAAGTCATCTTGATCTCATCCTCGTTTCTCAGGAAAAAAAAAAATCATAGTGTATGTGAGAGGGCCAAAGGTCCAGGATGTGGAAAAGGATTCACTGTAGTAATGTCTTCAAAGAAGAGAATGGGGTGATAATGTTACCTCCATTTTTTTATTCTTTTGTTGATTTCCTTTTGGACTTGTAAAATGAGGTGCTGAAATGAGCTCTCTCCTTCTTAGAGCCCAACAATCGAAGTGAAGATTCTACAAACACCCCCAGGATAAAGGAGATAAAGCCCAATGGGGACAATGTAAGGAAGAAAGTAGTGCAGGGCTTATGGATTCCATTACTGGATACAGCCTAACTTGGACAATGAATTATAGCTTTATCACTACAATAGCAGCCTCCCTTTTCTACCTCTGGGTGATGAAAGGCTCCAAGCCAAGATGTCTGCAAAATGAGTAAACAAGGCTGACTGAACTCACACTGACTTATCTTACACCTGTGTTTAAGAGTTAGAATATGTGTACAACAAACCATGAATCATGGGTTCTGATCATAATAAAATATGTTATCTCCACAAAGTGGGAGAAGGGTTTGATAATATATTAGGGTGTGGTAGAAAAATGAACTGAGAAGGCAGGCAGTCCTACATTTCAATCTTTGAGTTTAATAACCTCAGACAAGTTAATTTAACATCTCTGATCTTCAGTTTCTTCATTTGGAAAAACCAGAGGTAAGAATACATTATTTCATATGGTAGTTGTAAGAGTGAAATGTAGTGACATAAATGAAAGTACCTGGTACAATGCAAGGAACATGGTAGGGCTCACGAGCTGTTTCCCCTCACCTCTCCACACTTGCCCCCCACCATCCTCCCCATTATACTACTTCTATCATGAGTGGGTAAGCAGGGTGAGCAGCTATCCTCCTCGCAAGAACTGGTGAGGATTAAAGACATAACATAGGTATCTAGCACAGGGCTTGGCATTAACCACTCAGCAAATATCTGTCCTTGTTTTCTTTCAAAATGTGAGCTAATTTTGGCCAAGATCCTCCAGACAAATATATGATAAAAGCCCTTAGATTCTATCTACTCACCCAGTTTCTTCAGCCAGAAAGCAGTGCATCAAATTGGAGGCTTCTCTCATTCACTCTCCTCATCTAATACCTAACAACTGCCCCCAAATTTACAGGACTGTAAGTTGGTGATGATCCTCTAGCCCCTTGCTACTCAAAGTGTAGTATGTGGACTCAGCATCATCTGGAAAGTTGTTAGGAATGTAGATTTAGAGCTCCACCCCAGACCTACTAAAATAAGATCTGCATTTTAGCAACATCTCCAAGTATTTGCATTACTCTAGCCAAAACTCTGGAACCCCTGTAAGAATTAAAAGCAAGCCAAATGCTTCTTATTTAACTGTAAAATGCAAAAGTTCATATATTAAAACTAAGTAGACAAAGTGCACTTTCTTGTTTTCATGTCTTATTTGCATCAAGGGTGAACACTGTTGACACTACTGCTGGATTGTAGAAATGTTGGTACATTTAGAAGAGAAGGTGCTGTGGGGTAGTGGTTAGGGTCACTGCCTTGACTTGGCTGTAAAAATATGACTTTAAATCTTAGTTCCACTCACATGTGAATTGAGGCAGTTCCTCACATACAATACAGGATTCATAACAATACCTACAGTTTTTTCCTGGACATTAAATGAAATTATGATTACAGATTGCCTTAGCACAGAGTAGGCTCTCAGAGAGGACAGAGACAGTATGCATAACTTGAAGGAAAGGGCTTCTGAATATTCAAAACATAGACCTAATCAAACTACTGCATTGGTCCACTACTAGTGTACAGAGGAACTCTTTTTAGGGAGAATATGATCAGGATCTTCAGTTTTCACAGGAGAATGGAATCTCCCCTGATGCACTGACAAGAGATCACCTATGCTTAAAGCTCTGTTCCCACAGGTTGTTCAAGGAGGAACTGAAAATCAACCTCTGACAATTCATCCAAACGCTGTAAAACACCTGGGAAAGTTAGAGAGGAAAGTTGGAGATACAGTACTTTTATTTTTTCTTCAAAGTTTTCTAAGTTATATTCTTGAGTTCATATTGATGCCCCCCACCCCAGGGGTTGATGCAAGAGAGAACCACACAACTAGCATCTATTATGTTGACCAGTGATAAAGTTTAACCAATAAATTCTTTAAGAGGTTAGAAGAATAATTTGTCTCTCCATTAAATATGCATATTTCTTTTTGTCAGAGAATAATAATTACATAATTAATCATACCTAGCTTTTGAAGTGATTGCTAAGGTGTTCTGAGGTATATAAGCTAATTCACAGCAGCATTATTAGCTCAAGTAGTTTGTATATTTGCTATAAAATTATACTGACAGACATAAAGATTTGAATAAACAGAGGTACTATACTATTAGATAGTAAGACTCACTGTAAAAAAATATCCACTATCTCCAAACTATTCTGAAAATTTAATGAAATTTATTTAAATTTCTGGGGGATTTTTTAAAAGTTCATAAAAGAATAAAGAATGTCCAGACAAAAATGTTCTTTTAAATGAAGTACAGTGGTTTCCTTTTTGAAACAATGTATTATACAATAACAGTAACTGAAAGGGTGTAATGTTAGTGTCAAAGTTGGCTCAATAGAATTCAAGAAACATATATGAGTATATTTAAGAAGTTAACATACCAATAAGGTACAATTTCTAATTGCTAGATAAAAGTATCACTCAATAAACGGTATTGAATAGCCAACTCTAAGTGGAGAAAAAAAAACAAAGTTAGATCCCTACCTAACATCTTACACAAAAGTAACTCCTAGATGGATTAAAGATTTAAATATTAAATGTGAAAATATGATAATAATTTAAAATTTAGATAAATTTTGACATATATTGAGGTGTGGACAGATGTTCTAACCATAATACCATTGAAGAGAAAATAAAGAAAAATATTGACATGTTTCATTACATTAGCATTGAATGCTTGTGACTGACAAAAGGCAAAATGAAACAATTAAAAGGCAAATGTAAAATGTTAAGAAAAAAATACTACAAAATCCACATAGACAAAAGGTTACTAGCTGCATATAAAGAGGTTTAGAAGAAAGATGAACTACCTGATAGAAAAATGATAAATGAATAATAATACACAATTCACAAAAGAATATGAAATGGCCAATAAACAGATTTTAAAACTTCTGTCTCAGTAATAATCAAAGAGATACAGATCAAACAAGAGTATTAAAAAAAAAGCTTTTCAGATTGTCACTGAGAATTTGGGAAGAAATAGAAACAAAAAATGTAGAGAAGAAACTAAAAAAGTTATCAATGAATTAATACTAATACTAAAAATGCATTCTCACAAGCATAGATTCAAAAATTATAAATAAAAGTAACATATTTACTCTTCTCTAGATTATTTAAATAATCTATATTTTCCTTGGGCATTATCTTTTCATTAAGTTTTTAAACAAAAAATATATATTTAAGGTATACAACATAATGATTTGATATAAATTTACACAGTAAAATGATGACTATAGTCAATTAATATATTATCACCTCACATAGTTACCATGTTTGTGCGTGAAGAGTGCACCTGAATCAACACTTGGCAATATTGTTCGATACGGTTGGCAATATTGTTCGATACAGTATAGCCATTATGTCTGCACATTAGATCTCTAGACTTATTCATCCTACATAAGAAAAAATAAGAAGTACTGTACATAACAGTTTGTACATTTATCCAATATCTCACCATTTCTTCCACCTCCCCCACAGCCCCTGGAAACTATTATTCTACTCTCTCTCTCTCTCCTTTTATAAGCATGATCTCTTCTATAGATTCCACATTTAAGTAAGGACATAACAGTGCCTTTCTGTCTGGCTTATTTCACCTAGCATAATGCTCTCCAGGTTCATCCATGTTGTTGCAAATGGCAGGATTTCCTTCTTTCTCACGAATGAATAATATTCCATTGTGTATATATGCCTCATCTTCTTTATCTATTTATCCATTGACAAACAGTATGTTTCCATGTCTTGCCTATTGTAAATAATGCTGCAAAGAACATGAGAGTGGACTTATCTCTTCAAGATACTGACTTTGTTTTCTTTGGATATCTCCCCAAAAGTGGGATTGCTGGATCATATGGTAATTTTTTCTTAATTTTTTGAGGGACCTCCACATTGTTTTCCATAATGGCTGTGCATATTTACATTCCCACTAATAGTGGAACATTTGTTATCTTTTATCTTTATGATAACAGTCATTCTAATAGGTATGAAGTGATACCTCATTAGGGTTTTGATTTTCATTTCCCTGATGGTTGATTATGTTGAGCACCTTTTCATGTACCTATCGGCCATCTGTATGTCATCTTTTGAGAAATGTCTATTCAAGTCCTTCGCCCATTTTAAAATTAGGTTATTTCTTTTCTTGCTATTGAGTTGTTTGAGTTCCTTATATATTCTGGATGCTAACTCTTTATAAGATATATGGTTTGCAAATATTTTCCCATTCCATCTGTTGTCTCTTCATTCTTTTGATTCTTTTTTTTTTTTTTTTCTGTGCAGAAGTTTAATGCAATCCCATTTCTCTATTTTACTTTTGTTGCCTGTGCTTTTGGGGGCCACATCCAAAAATCATTGCCCAGACCAATGTCAAGAATCTTTTTTCCTATTTTCTGCTTATGGATTTGTGGTTTCAGTTCTTATATTTAAAGCTTTAATCTATTTTCAAAAATGCATTCTCACAAGTATAGATTCAAAAATTATAAATAAAAGTAACATAAAATCCAGTTGATTTTATGTGAAGTGAGATGAGGGTCTAATTTCATTCTTCTGTGTGTGGAAAACCAGTTCTCCCAACACCATTTATTAAGGAAACTGTCCTTTCCCCATTGTGTATTCTTGGCACTTTTGTCAAAAATGAATTGACCATAATTGCATGAATTTATTTCTGGGCTCTCTGTTCTGTTCCATTGGTCTACATATCTGTTACTATGAAGGTACCAACCATCAAGCATGCTGCTTTGGTTACTATACCTTTGTAGTATATTTTGAAATCAGGTAGGGCAATATCTCCAATTTTATTTTTGTTTTTTTGCTCAAGATAGTTTGGCTATTCAGTCTTTTGTGGTTCCATATGAATTTTAGGATTTTTTTTCTATTTCCATAAAAAAAAGTTATTGGAATTTTGATAGAGATTGTATTGAATCTGTAGATCACTTTTGTTAAATTTTCATTTTTATTAATATGGAATTGGTTCAGTATAATTTTAATTTCTAAATTTCAATTTTGTTATTATCACCCTTCCCCACTTATATATCTGTGTTTTATCAATTATTTTTCTTAATCAACATAGACTTCAGTTTGTTTATTTATTTGCCCTTTCAAAAAATGTACTCCCAAGATTATACACTCAACCTTTTAGCTCCTCTCCACTTCAATAATCTCTGCTTTTTCTTCATTAAGGTCTGTTCTTTCTCATGTCTCTTTGGTTGTTTTTAAAATTATTTATTCAAATGCTTAGTTCACTTATTGATCTTTCCTTCTATAATAATAAACACACTTAAATTTATGAATTTTCCTCAGTATGAATTTGTAGCTCCATACATTTTGATATGTAGTTATTTCATTAATCCCTGAGGTTTTTAGTTCTTCTTTGAAAACCATTAAAAAAAATTTTTTTATGTGTATTCATTTTTGAAAGACAGAGAGAGACAGAGCACAAGCAGGGGTGGGGCAGAGAGAGAGGGGGACACAGAATCTGAAGCAGGCTACAGGCTCTGAGCTGTCAACACAGAGCCTGACATGGGGCGTGAACTCATGAACCGTGAGATCATGACCTGAGCCGAAGCCCGACACTCAACCGACTGAGCCATGCAGGCGCCCCTGAAAACCATTTTTTAAAATAGATTGTTTGGTTTTCTTGTGGCTTAATATTGTTCATTTTTTATTTTTAGATTTATGGCATCATTATCAAAGTTAAGTATTCATAGCTTTTTGGCATTTATTTAAAAATGCTTTCTTTGCATCCTAGGATATAAGCAACCTCTGCAACTTTCTTATGATGTTTATAAAACCAGATACTCTCTGTTACTAGAGTATGAAGTTCATACACATTTAAACAAGGTTACCAGTGACAGTGTTATCTTGTGTATTTTGTGTATTAGTGTGTTTTGTCTTATTAGTCAGTCTCAAAATAAGTATGCAAAAGCCTTCTACTATAATTGTGGTTTTTTAAATCTAGAATTTCTAAGTTTATTGTTTTATGTATTTCAATATTATGTTAGTGAGTGCACAGGAGATATCACTGCTACAGCTTCCTTATAAAACATACATTTGAACAATATAAAATATAAATCCTTTTGAGTGAGGGATAATGGCAGAGTAGAAAGATTCTGAGCTCACTTCCTCCCACACACACACCAAGGCAACAGCTACATATAATGCAACTCACTCTGAAACAACCTAAAGATAATCAAATTAGATCTTTTATCACTAAAGACATAAAGAAAGCCACATCAAGAAAAGTAGGAGGGGTAGAGATGAGATCGGGAACCAAATCCCCAGGGTGGCAACCCACAAGTGGAGGGAAATCACAGCCATGGAGGTCCTTCCTCAGGCATAAGGGCATCAGGCCTTATATTGGGTACCCCAGCCCTGAGGACATGCACCAGGAAGAGTAACCCCCATAATAACTGGCTTTGAAAATCAGTAAAACTTAACTATGGGAGTGCCACAGGGCTATAGGAAACCAAGACTCTACTCTTGAAGGGCCAGCATACTATATCACTCAGCCTGAGATCCAGCACAGAGGGAGCAGTTTGAAAAGCACCAGGGTCATACGTGAAAACAATTTATTGACTAATTTTAGGGTGTGTTCTGGAGGGGAAGGGATCTGTAGGAGTTTTCTCTGGGAAAGAAAATACTAGTAGGTGCCATTTTTCTTGCCCTCATTCAGCCCAGTTTACCAGATGGTTGTGAGAGCCAATTCTGACAGTATCTACCGAGCTAGCACTGTTTGCCCCATCACTGCTTGCTCTGTAGATCCACCTTAGCAGGCACCCCTTAAAGCAGTTCCTGCCCTGTCACACCTGGTGGGCAGTCTGAGTCAAAACCAGCATGTCGCAAAGTAACTATTACCCCACCACACTTGTCAAGCAGCCCCAGCTGGGACCACACCCCTTCAAAACAACTGTTGCCTTGGCATGGGGTGAGCAGCCCCACCCAACAGCATACCTACTGCAGGAGCTGCTGGGCCTTTCAGCCAGTAGCACCAGGGGCTGGCCCCACCCACCAACATGCCTGTAGCAACTATAGCCAGACCTCTCAGCCAAGCTGGGCCTATAGCCAGCGCTGCTTACTACTACACCTGCAACAGTCATGGCCTGCAACTGTAGGCCAGCCCTACCCACCAGCATGCCCACAGTAGTCACAGCTCAGTCACAACAGGAAGATGCACAAAACACACATAGGACACTCTTGGAGCATCTAATTCTGGTAACAGGGGGTGAGAGTTGCTCCACTGGGCACCACATGATGCTTTCTATGTAAGGCTACTACTTTCAACACCAGGAAATGTGGCTTATCTACCTAATTCACAGAAACAAACACAGAGAGTGAGACAAAATGTGGAGAAAGAGGAATATGTTTCAAATGAAAGAAGAAGACAAAACGTCAGAACAAGAACTAAACAAAACAGATAAGCAATCTACCTGATAAAGACTTCAAAGTAATAGTCATTAAGATGTTCACTGGACTTGAGATAAGAGTGGATGAACTCTTTGAGAACTTCAACAAAGAGAAGATATAAAAAGAACCAATCAGAGCTAACAAACACAATAACTGAAATGAGAAATACACCAGAGGAAATCAACAGCAGATTAGTGGATGCAGAAGAATAGATCAGTGATCTGGAACACAGGGTAATGGAAAGCATCCAAGCTGAACAGCAAAAAGAAAAGAGAATTTTCAAATGAGGTTAGGTTGAGGGACCTCAGGGGCAACATTGAGTGTACTAACATTCACATTATAGGGGGTCCCAGAAGGAGAAGACAAAGAGAAAGGGGCAAAAAAATGTATTTAAAAAATAGTAACTGAAAACTTCCCTAATCTGGGGAAGCAAACAGACATCCACGTCCAAGAATCACAGAGAGTCCCAAACAAGATGAACCCAAGGAGATCTACAATAAGACACATAATAATTAAAATGTCCCAAAATAAAGATAAAGAGAGAATCTTAAAAGCACCAAGAAAAATGTCAATAGTTACATACAAGGGAAGCCCAAAACAATGGGATTATTTAGCCATAAGAAAGAATGAGATCTTGCCATTTGTACTACATGGATGGACCTAGAGGGTATTATGCTAAGTGAAATGAGTCAGAAAAAGACAAATACCATATTTCACTTATATGTGGGAATCTAAAAAATTAAACATGAACAAATAAACAAACTAAAAAGCATGAACAGGTCCATAAACAGAGAACAAACTGGTGGCTGCCAGAAGGGGTGGTGGGGTGGGCAAAATGGGTGAAGGGGAGTGGAAAATATAGGCTTCCAGTTATGGAATAAATAAGTCATGCAGATGAAAGGTGCAGCACAGGGAATATAGTCAACGGTATTGTAATGGCATTGTATGGTGACAGATGGTAACTACACTTCTGGTCAGCATAGCATAATATATAAAGTTGTCAAATCACTATGTTGTACATCAAAAAAAGAAGAAAAATTTTAAGTAAAAGCAGCAAAAAAAGAAACCCCTAAATAGTTACATACAATGGAAAACCTATGACACCATCTGCTGACTTTTGAGCAGAAATTTTGCAGACCAGAGGGAGTGACAGGAAATATTCAAAATTCTGAAAGAAAAAAAAAAACCTACAAGCAAGAATAGTCTCCCTGGTAAGATTATCACCCAAAATTAAAAAGAGGCAGAGTTTCCCAGACAAACAAAAATTAAAGGAGTTCATCACCATTAAACTAGCTTTACAAGAAATGGTAAAGGGACTTTATTAAGTGGAACAGAAAAGGCCATTAACTAGAAGTAGAAAATTACAAACAGAAAAAATTTCACTGGTAAAAGCAAACACAGAGTAAAGATAGTGGATCAATCACTTAGAAAGCTTGTATAAAAGTTAGAAGACAAAAGCAGTAAAATCAATTATATCTACAAAAACTAGCAAGGGATACACAAAATAAAAAGATGCAAAATATGACATCATATACATAAAAAATAGAGGGGAGCATAAAATGTAGTGAGAATGTGCTCAAACTTAAGCAGCCATTAAATAAATACAGATTTCTAAATAGATAGGATGTTATATATGAACCTCAGGGTAACTATAAACCAAAAGTCTATAACAGATATACAAAAAAATAAAGAGAAAGAAATCCAAGCATAACATTAAAGACCGACATCAAATCACAAGGAAAAAGAAGAAGAAAGGAATAAAGGAACAGAGAAGAATTAGAAAACAATCAGAAAATAATTAGCAAAATGGCAGTAAGTACATATAATAATTACTTTAAATGTAAATGGTCTAAATGCTCCAATCAAAAGACATAGGGTGATTGAATGGGTAAAAAACAAGACCCATATATATGCTGCTCACAAAAGATTCACTTCAGATCTAAAGACACAAACAGAATCAAAGTGAAAACATGGTAAAAGATATTCTACAAATGGAAGAGAAAATTATATCAGACAAAACAGACTTTAAAACAAAAACCGTAACAAGAGACAAATTACATAATGATAAAGGGATCAATCCAACAAGAGGACATAACAATTGAAAATATCTATGCACCCAACATGGAGGCACCTAAATATATAAAGCAAATAATAACAGACATAAAGAGACAAATTGACAGTAATACAATAATAGTAGGAGACTTTAACACTCCACTTATGTCAATGGATAAATCATCCAGACAGAAAATCAATAAAGAAACAGTGGCTTTGAATGACACATTAGACCAGATGGACTTAATAGATATATACAGAACATTCCATTCAAAAACAGCAGAATATATATTCTTTTCAAGTGCACATGGAATATTCCCCAGGATAGATCACATGTTATGCCACAAAACAAGTCTCAATAAATTTAAGAAGATTGAAATCATATCAAGCATCTTTTCTGACCACAATGGTATGAAACTAGAAATGAGTTATACATTTAAAAAAAAAAAGGAAACTGGAAAAAACACAAACACATGGAAGCCAAATAACATCCTACTAAATGACCAATGAGTCAATGAAGAAATCAAAGAGGAAATTTTAAAAATACCTTAAGACAAATGAAAATGAAAATACATGATTCAAAATCTTTGGGACACAGTAAAAGCAGTTCTGAGAGGGAAGTTTATAGATATAGGACTACCTCAAGAAACAAGAAAAATCTCAATCCAACCTCACAACCAAGGAAACTAGAAAAAGAAGAACTAACAAAGGTCAAAGTTAGTAGAAGGAAAGAAATAATAAAGATCAGAGCAGAAATAAATGAAATAAAGACTAAAAAGACAATCAAAAAATCAATGACCCAAAAAACTGGTTATTTGAAAAGATAAACAAAATAGATAAACTTTTAGACAGACTCATTGAGAAAGAAAGAGAAAGGACTCAAATAAACAAAATCATATATGAAAGAGGAGAAATTACAACCAACAACACAGAAATACAAAGGATTATAAAAGTCTACTATGAAAAATTAGATTCCAGCAAGTTGGATAACCTACAATAAATGGGTATATTCCTAGAAACATACAGTCTTCCAAAACTGAATCAGGAAGAAACAGGAAATCTAAACAGACCAATTACTAGAATAAAATTGAGTTAGTAATCAAAAATTTCCCAATAAACAAAAGTCCAGGACCAGATAGCTTCACAGGTGAATACTACCAAACATTTAAAGAAGAGGTAATACCTATATTTTTCAAACTACTGCAAAAAAAGAGAAAATGAAGAAATGCTTTCAAATTCATTCTACAAGGCCAGTATTACCCTGATATGAAAATCAAAGACACTATAGAAAAAAAAAAAAGAAAATTACAGACCAATATCCCTGGTAAACACAGATGCAAAAACCCTCAACAAAAATATTAGCAAACCAAATTCAAAATACATTAAAAGGATTAGCCACCATAATCATGCGGATTTATTCCAGGAATGCACGAATGGCTCAATATCCACAAATTAATCAACATGCTACAATATATCTACAAAATGAAGGATAAAAATTATATGATCTTCTCAATAGATGCAGGAAAAGTATTTGACAAAATTCAAACTCTCAAAGTGCATATAGAGGGAACATGCCTTAACCTAATAAAGGCTATATATGACAAACCCACAGCTAACACAATAGTCAATGGTGGAAAGCTGAAAGCTTTTTCTCTAAGATCAGGAACAAGACAAAGATCTTGTTCTCACCAGTTCTATTCAACACAATACTGAAAGTCCTACCCACAGAAATGAGACAAGAAATAGAAATAAAATGTGTCCAAATTGGTAAGAAAGAGGCAAAGCTGTCACTATTTGTAGATGACATAATACTATATATAGACAACCTTAAAGACACCACCAAAAAACTATTAGAATAAATGGGGGCACCTGGGTGGCTCAGTCAGTTAAGCATCTGAATTTGGTTCAGGTCATGATCTCATGGTTCGTGGCTTCCTGCCTGCATCAGGCTCTGTGCTGACAGCTAGGAGCCTGGAGCCTGCTTCAGATTTTGTGTCTCCTTCTCTCTCTTGCCCCTCCCCCACTCACACTCTATATTTTTAAAAACAACTATTAAGTGACTTCAGTAAAGTTGCAAAATACAAAATTAACACACAAAATTTGTTACATTTCTATACACTAAAAATGAACTAGCAGAAAGAGAAATTAAGAAAACATCAAGAAGAATAAAATATCTAGGAATAAACTTAAAAAAGTGAAAGACTTGTACTGTGAAAACTTTAAAACATTGATAAAAGAATTTGAAGATAATACAAATAAATGGAAAGATATTCCACACTCATGGACTGGAAGAATTATTATTGTTAAGATATGCATACTACCCAAAGTAATCTACATATTCAATAAACTCCCTCTCAAAATACCAATAGTAATTTTCTCAGAGCTAGAAGAAATAATCCTAAAATTTGTAAGGAACTACAGAAGACCTTAAATGGCCAAAGCAATCTGGAAGAAGAATGAAACTGGAGGTATCAAAAGCTAGATTCCAGGGGCACCTGGGTGGCTCAGTCGGTTGGGCATCCAACTTCGGCTCAGGTCATGATCTTGCAGTTGGTGGGTTTGAGCCCCACGTTGGGCTCTGTGCTGACAGTTCAGAGCCTGAAGTCTGCTTCAAATTCTGTGTCTCCTCCTCTTTCTGCCACTCCCATGCTCATGCCCTGTCTTGCTCTGTCTCTCAATAATAAATAAACGTTAAAAAATTTTTTTTTTCAAAATCTAGATTCCAGAGCACACTATAAAGGTATAGTCACCAAAACAGTATGATACAGGCACAAAAATAAATACAGAAATCAATGAGAACAGAGAGCCCAAAAATAAACCAACACTTATATGGTCAATTTATACAACAAAGGAGGCAAGAATATACAATGAGGAGAAAACAGTCCCTCCAATATATGGTGTTCGAAAAAACTGGATAGCTACATGAAAAACAATGAAACTGGACCACTTTCTAACACCATATAGTCAAAATGGATTAAAGACCTACATGTGAGACCTGAAACCATAAAATTGCTAAAAGAAAACATAGGTAAACTCTTGGACGTTGGCCTTAGAAATATATTTCTGGATCAGTCCCCTCAGGCAAGGGAAACAAAAACAAAAAATCAAACAACTGGGACTACCTCAAACTAAAAAGCTTTTTTGCACAGTGAAAGAAAACATCAACAAAATAAAAGGCAACCTACTCAATGGGAGAAGATGTTTTTAAATGATACATCTGATAAGAGGTAATATCCAAAGTATATAAAGAACTCTTACAACTCAATAGCAAACAACAATTGATTAAAAAATGGGTAGAGAACCTCAATAGACAGTTTTCCAAAGAAGATATATAGATGGCCAACAGACACATGAGAAGATGCTTAACATCACTAATCAGAGAAATGTAACTCAAAACCACAATTAGGTATCACTTCACACCAGTCATAATGGCCAATATCAGAAAGATAAGAAATAACAAGTGTTGGTGAGGATGTGGAAAAAAAGGGAACCGTTGTGCAATGTTGGTGGGAATGTAAACTGGTGCAGATGCTATGGAAAATGGTATGGAGGTTTCTCGAAAAAATGAAAAATAGAAATGCCATATGACCCAGTAATTCCACATCTGGGCATTTACCTGAAGAAAACAAAAACACTAATTTGAAAAGGTATATGTACCCCTCTATTTATTGCAGCATTATTTATGATAGCCAAGATATGGAAACAACTTAAGTGTGTATTAATCTATGAATGGATAAAGAAGATGTGGTATACATACACAATAGGATATTACTCAGCCATGAAAAGAATGAAAGTTTGCCATTTACAACATGGATGGGCCTAGAGAGTTGTGCTAAATGAAATAAGATAAAGACAAATACCATTTGATGTCACTTATATGTGGAACTTAAAAAAGCAAAAAACAAAAAAAAAAACAAACACATGAACAAACAAAAAACAGAAGCATACTCATAAATACAGGGAACAAACTGGTGATTGCCAGAGGAGAAGAGGGTGGGGGAGTAGACAAAATAGGTGAAGGGGATTAAGAGGTACAAACTTCCAGTTATAAAATAAATAAGTGATGGGGATGAAAAGTACAGTGTAAGGAATATAGTCAATAAGATTGCAATAACTCTGTATGGTGAAACTACACTTATCGTGGTGAGCACTGCATAATGTATATAATGTTGAATCCTATGTTGTACAACTGAAACTAATATAATTTTGTATGTCAACTTTACCTGAATTTAAAATTTAAAAGATTCTATAAAGAGTAACAAAAAAGTCTCTTTTTTTTTTCTATTTTGTCTGATACTGCCACCCCTATTTTTTCATTTTCCAGATTTTTTTTGTCCTTAGTTTTCTTTTTTTAATTTTTATTTATTTATTTTATTTTTTTTAATATGAAATTTATTGTCAAATTGGTTTTCATACAACACCCAGTGCTCCTCCCAACAGGTGCCCATCACCCTCCCTCTCCTCCCTCCCACTCCCCATCAACCCTCAGTTTATTCTCAGTTTTTAAGAGTCTCTTATGGTTTGTCTCTCCCTCTCTAACTTTTTTTTTCCTTCCCCTCCTCCATGGTCTTCTGTTAAGTTTCTCAGGATCGAAAAACAAATAATCCAGTGAAGAAATGGGCAGAAAACATGAATAGACACTTCTCTAAAGAAGACATCCAGATGACCAACAGGCACATGAAAAGATGCTTAATTTTATTTCTATTCTTTCTTTATCCATTTACTTTAGGTGTGTCTCATATGAATATTGAATATGTTGAATATATTTTGCAACTCAATCTGAAAATAGTTGTTTAATGGTGGAGTTTAACCCAGATTTATTGTAATAAATGGTAGCATTTGGTCTAACTTTTGTCATCTTATTTTTTATTTTTAATGTTTCTTTTTATAGCTTTATCCTATTGCTCAGATTTTGTTGAAATAATTTTTACATTTAGATTATAATAATTAATTTTTATATTTTTGTTACATTTCCAAACCATATTGGTAACAAGGAAATCATTCCACTTGCTCAAATATTAATTGATCACTAACTATGTATCATGTAGGGAGAGTGAATTCTGTGCTAAACAAAACAGAGATGGTGCTTGTTTTTAGGGAACTTTTCTTCTTAGAAGGTAAAAAGCAGGGGCACCTGGGTGGCTCAGTCAGTTGAGCGTCCTGAGCGTCTGACTTCGGCTCAGGTCATGATCTCGCGGTCTGTGAGTTTGAGCCCTGCATCAGGCTCTGTGCTCAGAGCCTGGAGCCTGCTTCGGATTCTGTGTCTCCCTCCCTCTCTGCCCCTCCCCTGCTCATGCTCTGTCTCTCTCTCTCTCTCTCTGTCAAAAATAAATAAACGGTAAAAAAAAATTTTTTTAAAAGAAGGTAAAAAGCAGCCATAGACAAATATACTCAGGAAAAAGTTCAGCCAGTGGTAATTACTACGTAGAGAATTAAAGAGGGGTATCTACTTTAAATTGAGGTGGGCCATTCACTCTAAGGAGCTGAAACCCACTTGATGAGAAAGAGCCAGTAACACAAAGATAAAATATGATCCTACTGATACTGGGGAGAGGAAAGAAAACTCTAGTGCAAAGATCCTGAGGTGGGAAAGAGGTGGTGAGCTTTAAAAATTAAAAGAAGCTGGAGCGTATTAAGTGAGAAAGTGATAAAAAGTAGCAGTTACCAGATAAATATAACTTCATAACCAAATAAGGAGGGTACATTTTAAGTGTAATGCAAAGCCACTGGAGAGTTTTAAACTGTGGATTTTGTTTCTCTTTCTGTTTTTGTTGTGGGGCAGGAGTAACATGATCTGATTTTCTATTGTAAAAGATCCCTCTGCTGCTGTATAGGAATCCACTCTAGAAGAAACAAGAGCATCCCCTGGTCAGGTCACGGAGATGGAGAGAAGTCACCAGATTTGGGGCATGTTTTGGTTACTGAGATCACCAGATTTGCTGATGGAATGCATTTGGGGTGTGGGCGGGGAGGGTATAAGGACAAGAGCAGAATTAAATATAACATTTAGATTTTTATTTTCAGCAATTAGGTAGACAACGATGGTGTTTACTGAAATGCAAATGCCTGGGGGGGGCAGTTTGATAGATGGTGGCAGAATTACAAGTTCTATTTTGACTAATTTAAAATGCCAATTAGCTGTCGATGTGATGATGTCTAGTAGTCACTGGGGTTTACAAATTTAAAGTCCTGGGGAAAATTCAAAGCAGCATTTGAGGTGCATTGTGTATAACTGAAGAGAAAAGCTGATGAGGAAACCATGGAGCACTCCAATAGCAGGAGGTTATACAAATCTTTTTGCAGGATATAATATAAATTCCAAATTTCTGGTCTACTGGCCAATCTTTTTTACCTTTCTAGGACTGAAATATATATTTTTTAACTTTCAATTTATGTTTCTTTGTTTAATTCAAAAGGAATTTAGAAGAGTGTTAAATACTTAGTTTCAAATAATCAAAAGTCAGTTGGAGAAGTGTTAATTGTTCAGATTAGGAAGTCAGCTGAATGATTGCTATCCATACAATAACTGTACTGAATTGAAAGTTTCTTGAAAAAATGAGTTTTTTTGTCCATTACTCACAAAAGTGCCTCCCATGGACTTTTCATCTAAAAAGAGGCTCAAGGTAACTCTGTTGAATATGTGAATGAAGGGTTCGGCACATAAATCTTCAAGCTTCTTGGTGTCAAGCTCTTCCTTCTACTGTTAAATCCTCCAACACAAAATCCAAAGACAAGAAGGTCTTTAGAGCATAGTGATCTGGTTTCACCACTACTAGTTGAGTGACCATGAGCTAGTTATTTAACTTCTCTTCTTTAATAAGATAGTAGTAATGGTTTAATACTACTATTAATATTAGTAATATTTAACACACTAATAATAAAAATAATATGAGCAGTAGTAACCATCTTTCTGCTTTAATGTAAAGCTTGAATGCAACAATGTCTGTAAAGCATTTAGCACAGTGCCTGGCATAAAATAGAAGTTAATAGACAGCGATTCCCAGAGCTCTGCCCTGCCAGCACTGCTGGCAGAAGCCCTGAGGCCCCAGGTGACTAGAGTAGAGTGAGTTGAGGAGAGGGCTGGTGATGTGGTCAAAGAGGGAGCAGGGCCTGGATTCTATGGTGGCTTGTAAACCAGAGTCAGGAATATGGATTTTACTCTTAGTGAGAGAAGAAGCCATTAGAGAGTTTGGAGCAGATAAGTGAAATAATTTGGTTTATAGTCAGAAACAGTTTTGTTCACATTTATAGCCATAGCTTATAGAACAGTGCCCAACACAGGTAGCTATTTAATAAACATATGTAAGTATCTGTAGGAATATGACATGCTAATTAATGCTAACCTCACTTCTTCTTATGTTCTTGGCCATTTTTCATGGAAATTCCAATGCTGCATGGTTAAAGGTGGTGTTAATAAGATATTCTCATTACCATTCTTTGCGAGTGTCTCTACTTCCTCTCTACTACTGCACCAAACACAAAATATACTACTTAGTTGAAGCTTAAGATTTCTATCAAATGTAATATTTCCCAACAGAAATGGCCATTTTTTAGATAATTTTTTTAGTATTTTGGCATCACCTAGTTCGTTCCTTAGCAAAACTTTTCCTCATTAACTTTTTCTCAAGCAAAGATCTGAACATTTCTTAACGAACATCATCCTTTGGGATAACAGAAAGGAAAGCAGGACACCTACGAATCCATTTGGGTGTCACCGAAGCTCACATGGGAAGTAATTATTCCATTGTTTACCACACTCCTAAAAGTCCATCTGGAAAACTACATGCAATTTTTTGGCTGTATGTGTGTGTGTGTGTGTGGGGGGGGGTACATATATATGTATGTGTGTATACACACATACACACACAGAGACATAGATTACTAATCCGGAAAGAATCCAAGGGGTAGTAATAGTGACAAAAGACCTGGAAAACACACCATTAAAGAGACCCTTAAAGAGTGGAGCATAAACTGCCAACAGATCAGATAACCGATGGAGACAGAAAGGATTTTAAAATACCATTTGGGAAAGAAATCTTCTAAAAGGAGATGGAGCTATTTTTTCTCAATCTAGACATTTATATTAATAGTTTAAAAGGAAGGAAAATTAAATTATGAACCATGCAAAACACATTATGACTAATATGTTCAATCAGAAAACATAGTGGAAATGGGAAAAAGGGTAAGGTAACACTGGAGGACTCAGGATGTTGCCATGGTCCTGCTAAATATCTCAGGCAAGGGCTTCTAAATCCAACAGAAATCTTTCCAATCTAAATGCTGAGCAGGTGCTGCTGAACACAATCGGTACAAATGGACCGAATGCCAATTCATTTATTTAAAAAACTTTTATGTTTATCCTTCTATGCCCAAATACAGGAGAAAGGAGAACAAACATAAGAAGACCCCACTTTATCCACTGAAGAGCTATTGTTTGGGGAAGGAGAGAGAATGCGTATAACAAATACCAAATAAAAGTTACAGAAGTTGGGGGAGGGAGGACTTGCTGAATATGGAAGAAGCCGACCTCAAGGTTCTGCATTTGAATTCTAGTAACAGTACTACTTAAGGCAGTCACCACAGGGTCTGACTGGGACAAATGAGCCGCCAGTTGGAATCACCTCTTTAAAATTCTGCCCCGGTAGATATAATCAGTGGGACAATCCACTTGTTCTATCGATGTGTCTTCAACATCCCTAATATTTAAATGATGAGCAAACACGTAGTCAGCCACCTTACTGTAAAATATTAAGATAATTGTATGCCTTTTTTCTTAGTCTTTTGTCTTGGTGGTTCAGTGTCAGGAAGCTGGTGGTTTAGTGTGGGCAAAGCTGATATCCAGATATACCAGCCAAGCCTTCAGCTTCCTTTCCAACTCTTCACTCTCATTCTATCACAGTCTTTTATGATTTTTCCCCAAACTCTACTCTGAGTGCCTGGGAATATTCAGTGCTCTCCAAGCATACCCTTATCCTCTCCTTGTTCTCTGCCAGTGCCAATGGCAACTCTACCCACACATGCTCCTGTCCTCCCCAATCTCTTTATGTCCTAGTCATATATAAAAGCCCTGCTTAGACCCTACCTCTTCCATGAGTCATCTAATCTCAACTTCCCCTATTCTTCCTTAGTCTTGTCTTTATACCTCACACCTGTGCTGTAATGTTTATTATTTCCTGCCCATTAGCTTATAAATTCCTAGGAGTCAATTACTATATTTTATTCCCTGCTATAGTTTCACACTACCTAACAAAGTGCCTAGAACAAAGTAGTCATCATTTTAATTTATAAATTTCCTCGGTTTTTTTTCAAGGATTTTATGTAGTTATTATTATACTCCATCTATGTATCTGTTTTCCCACAAAGGCTATTAAAAGCTTTTCATGAGTACTTTTAATCATAGTATCTAAACCTATTATTAAATCATATTTTATTTCATCATTTTCTACTTGTTGGACACTTAAGATGGTTCTCAATTTTTTTTTCCAATTACAATAATTCAGCAGTGAATACTTATGAGCAAAAAGACTTGTCTACCCATCTTTTTAGAAAATAGTGTTTAAGGGGTATTTAGTTTTACTATAAGTAATCTAGTTTGTTCTTTTAATGAATACCAGTATTTTTTGTTTTCCTCAGCCCTGCTGAGATAATTTCCTGTCTGTTGAATCTCTGCTGCCCTGTTGACATCACTTATATTCTCGGTGTTTTATACTGTCCAGTTCATTTACTCGATCCCTTTCTCTGGCTGCCTGGATACATTCTGACTGATGCTTTCTAATGAATCTGGACATATTCCACGTTCTCTAGTCACTACTTCTTAATTGATAGGATTTGGAGAAGACTTTCAAATGGTTCAGTCTTACTGTAAAATTTAGAAATAGTTTTACTTATTTTATTGAAAAATCTTATCTTTTCCAAGTTTTGAGCATTTTAAAGCACTCTCACATGCATTATCTTATGCATTCATATAGAAAAATAATAAGCAAATAGTATTAGCACTTTACAGATGAGGAATCTGAGACTAGGAGAAGCCAAGAAAAAACTGTATTAGTTTCTTATGCTGTTGCAACAAATTTCCACCAACCTAGCTGCTTAACCCAAATTTATTATATTATAATTCTAGACGTTTCAGTAAGCTAAAATCAAGGTGTGGTAAGGCTATAATCCTTTCTGGAGACTCAGAGAAGAATCTGTTTCCTTGTCCGTTCTAACTTCTACATGCTGCCCACATTCCTTGGTTTTTGGCCTCTTCCTTGACCTTCAAAGCCAGAAACAGCAGGCTGAGTCTTGCTCATATCATATTACTGACACTGACTCTCCTGATTTCTCTTTCTCACTTAGGACACATGGTGATTACTTTGGGCTTGCCAAGATAATACAGAATGACCTCTTAAGATCCTTAACCTAATCACAGATACAAGATTGGTTTTTTTTCAATTTTTTGTTTGTTTGTTTTTTATTGTAACATATTACAGGTTTGAGGATTTGATTGCAGACATCTCTGAAGGGCTATTATTCTGGCTAACATAATTATTCACAATAGAAGTAAAAGCTATAGAAGTAATATCATGTGCTACATCACATTAAGCAAAGTGATTTGAGATCCTTATAATTTAATGACCACAAGAGCTACAATGCATATACCTGCTTAGAAAAATAATTCTTATGTAAGTGTGTGCTTGTGACACAAGTGTAGGCTTCATTTGCCATATATTAATTTATTTGCCCAAGCTGAAATTTATATTTATTCAATTTGGATAACTGCTTTTCCTATTGTATGGCAAATTTGAAACTGCTGTGTCTCTAAATATACCCAATAAAGGATTTTTAAAAATTACATCCTAATTGTAAAAACATGCTTACTGCTCACACATTGGTGTGGACTAATTAGTGTAATTAGTCTTGTGTATATAACCATTGCCCAAAATGTCCCCGACAGCTAAAAAGCAACCAGCCACATAATGTCTTATGGACAACTTTGCATGTAAGGGCCAGGCAACTGGTGATTTACTTTTTTGTATGGTTGTCAGAAAAACAACCAAAACTCTGGCACTTCAGATTTCACATTCTGAAAATAAAGACAAATTACAATACATTTCTACATTAACTTAGCTTTCACCTGTGAATTTGTTTCATTGGCTGTTTGGATAAATATGGAGTTACTTCTTATCCAGAGCAAATACCACTATAGCTAAATGATAAATGGAAATTATTACATAGCTTGTTGTATATCAAGGTCTCTTACTCTGGGTATTGATTTTCAAAATATCTGTTCTTATCTTTTTTATATGAATTCTTGGAAATGTGGTTGAACAGGGGGTCACCCTTGGTGAGGGCCCCAAGAAGTAGGGGGTTACAGTTGCTATATAATTTCATCTTGAAGGCTCAAACCACCCAGCTCAAAGTACATGGGAAAGCCAAAAGTAAGCATGATGGATAAAGCCTTAAATATAAATTGACATGAATGATAATTATAAATAATAATTATTCATATTAAATCTATTGACTTGAGTGTTTTAATATATCAAATTTTAATGAAAAATCTTTTCCTATAAGGGCCCTTATCTTTTCCTTCAAAAAATAATATTTATTAAAACTAACTTAAGATTCATATAATTATTGTTGTCTTTATGAAGAAATCGAATCCTTAACTAACTTAACAAAATTAGTCATTAAATAATGAAACATTTATAGAGTTTCTTCCCTTAAATGTTTTGGAGATATAGTCTCTTTAGGAATTTCTTTCAGTGAACATAGGGAACTTTGGTTGTTCTCAAAAATGGTTTACAATTGAATAACGAAAAACAAACATATTTATTTTTTGACTTAATGGAATATCAGAGGAGAATTATTTTCAAATATATATATACCTGGTTCAAACAATATATAGTAACAAAAGGATGTACATGCTACTAAAGAGGGTATTTTGATATTTGGAACAGGTGGACCTTTCAAAAAAAGGTTCCTAATTATTCCTATACTGTTGAAATTATTTTAATTTTGCATCTCAGCAGATATATTTGTATGCTGGAAACAGGTGTTCATCAAAAGACAGTGATAAAGAGACACTGCAGTCGGGGCTTGGAGCCTAGCCCGCATGGTGTGATGACAGATAAATTAGAAAAATCCTGCTAAACGTCTCTACACTTCAGAAGGAGATTACACCTTTTTAAAAAGGCAAAACATGTGGTTCAATTACTTATTGTCTTGGCATGTGGTTATGATGAAAGACGGAGTCTTAAACATCAATAGAGCTAAACTAACATCCCAGATGGGCTTCGGGAGAAGGGACTCCTACAGCAATCCACCTGCACAAAAAGCAACTGGGACAAAAATTAAAGAAACACTTTCCTCCCCCTCCCCTATTTAATTTGTTTCTTTATATTAAATAGCCATTTAATGAATAACATAAGCTATGGGGAAAAATAAGAGCAAAGAACTTTCATTTCAATGTATTTTCTGGGTGATCCAGCAGGAAATGAGGTATGTTTTCTGGCTCTCTGCAGAATGCTGTTCAGGTTTCACATGAGTCTTAAGGTTTATAACAGGTAATCACCAAGTCTGGGGAAGGAAAGGCAAGTAGATCCGCATAAGGCATACGACTATACAGACAGCATGCTGTGTGACCATAGGTAAATCACAGAACGTCTCTGGGCCTCATTTTCTACATTTGCAAAACTATGGAATTATGATTCCTTTTGGTCTTATGCTACAACAATCTGAATATAATCTCTACTTCAGCCATAATGCATTCAAAGCAAATGTCACTGGGAGACATAGAACATAGAGAGAAACTCAGTGGGAACCAGCATTTCTCCACAAACCATTTTTATATTCATACATGACTAGAAGACCCAACAGTTCTTCAGATGTATAATACTATGACATAAGGCTTTCAAGATGTAGTAGTAGGGCACAGGGGTTAAGGATAGGGGAATAAGAACGGATAAAGAAGGAAATTATCATCTGTTAATCACATTTTATACTAACTAATTTCACATTGAATCCAACCAACAACCCTACAGACAAAATAGCTATTACTTATCCATTGTATAAAAAGCTAAAATAATGACTGTCAACATCTATTGAGTCAGAATCACGCTAAGTACCTCTCTATGCATTAGTTCATTTAAAATTTACAGGAAGTATTTTAAGTAGGTTGAGAAATAGTGCCATTTCTTCACCATTGTAGTCCTCCCAAATACCAAAATAATTGCTATCTTTTGAGCAAGCCTTGATCATGTGTTCTGAACCATGTCAAGGGCTTTCCCAAGCTTTATTTCATTTAACCCCCCTGACAACCATATGAACCAACTGGTATTGTTGTCCTATTTAACAAATGAGGAAACTGAAGCTTAGAAAGGCAGAATAATTTACCCAGGGTCAGTCAGAGCTAAGAAGACAGTGTAAGATCTTAAAATGACTGCAGTAAACTGCTGTTAAAGGCTCGAAGAGATTAGCTAACGTAAGGTCACAACGTTAAATAGTAATCAACAGAGGTGGGCATGACTCCCAAACTCTCCTTTTTCAACTTTTCTGCCCAGTGGCAGGACTGAGTAGCATCCAGTCATTTTTGATAAATGTGTGTTTGGTGCCTGCTATGTTCAATGTACTCTACCAGGCTTCATGAGAGATATAAAGTAAGCACCATTCTCCCCAATCCCATGAAATTGACTAGCACCTTAGGGAAATCCTAACATACACTTAATAAAACATTTCAGAAAAGCAGTAAAAATACAGGGTGAAGAGCCAAAAGAATCAGTAGATGGAATCGGTGCTGAAGAACATCAGAGAGGTAACTCATTTTGGGGAGGGACGGTGCAGACAAAGCATGAGGGAGTGTGAGGATGGGCAGGATTTCTGAAGATTGGGATGGAAGAAGAGCAAGATGGCCATTTAGCCAGAATGGTCCTGGAAGCTCCCTGGTGGCAAAGTCTGAACAGCAAATGAAAGTGGTAACGGCATTTTCTAACATGTGAGAGTTGGGAATTCAGTTGGAAAGGTACTTTGGGACCAGACTGTAAACTCTGAACACAAAAGTTGACTTAAAAACATTCAAGACTTCTAAGCAGCAGGGTGATATGATTTACCTCAGATGCTGAAGACTGTATCACAGTCATCCTGCCTCAGAGAAAGGAATCTTGGGGAAGAAAAGAATGGTTTCTCCTTGGTATAAAAATTGTTAATAGGGGATATCTTGACCCAGTTTTCACAAGAAAAATATTGGAAAATGCAGTATAAAGAGAGCAAAGAACACCCACAATCCTACCACTTAGAGACCATCATTATTAACTCTTTTGATGAACTTTCATTTAATCATTCAACAAATATTTATTTTTTTAAGTTTATTTATTTATTTTGAGAGGGAGAAAGAGTACAAGCCGAGGAGGAGCAGACACAGAGGGACAGAAAGAATCCCAAGCAGGACTTGGATCTCACCATGAGATCATGACCTGAGATCATGACCTGAGCTAACCAAAATCAAGAGATGGATGCCCAAATAACTGAGCCGACCAGGCACCCCAAGAACTATTTATTGAGTACCTACGACATGCTAGACACCACTCTAGATGTCTATAGCAGTGAAGAAAACAGCCCAAATTTCCTGCCCTTAGTTAAGCTTCCACATAGATATTTCTTTCCATGATTGAGTTGATGGATGTGTGCTCTTTGTGTGTGATTTATTAATCATTATACATGTGGAGAATTTTTAGCTGATTTTCACTGCATATAATATAATAAGCATTTTGTTATGCTTGCTTTTAAATTTGTTAAAACTATTTGGGGTTACTTAAAAATTAAAATTAATCTTTAATGTTATTAAAATTATTTGGAAAGTTTTAGTGGCTTTGTTATTCACGGTTTATAGATGCTCAAAATCTTACTTAGTTATTCTTACTATAATGAGGACATGAAACATGTGAGGCTAATGAAAGTTACAGACAGGCACACCAACTTTGGCATATAATTTTAGGTGTTCACAGATCCTTTCAATTACGAGCCTTAATCTGATCACTTCCCAATTGTTAGACATTTGAATAATTAACCTTTCACTATTATAACTAACACTTAATGAATATTCTTGCTTATAAAGCTTTGTCTACATTTCCAGTGATATCATAAGGATGGATTCCTAGAAGTGAAAATTCAGGGAAGGGGCACCGCACACCTGGGTGGCTCAGTTGGTTAAGTGTCTGACTTTGGCTCAGGTCATGATCTCACGGTTTGTGAGTTCAAGCCCCGCATGGAGCTCTGTGCTGACAGCTTAGAGCCTGGAGCCTGCTTTGAATTCTGTGTCTCCCTCTTTCTCTGCTCCTCCCCTGCTCATGCTCTGTCTCTCTCTCTCCTTCAAATATAAATAAAAACATTAAAGAAAAAAAGTTTAAAGAAAATTCAGGGTAGAAAGGACTGAACTGGCTTTAGGGTTTCAAGACATCTTCTGCTGTTAGTGTGGAAAGCCTTCTACTCTTATGTTTCTATTAGTTTTATTTATGTATATGTAAATTTTTGTTTAATAAAAAGTTTCAGTGCTATTATTTGCACATAATGGTTCATGATTATTTTATCCTCACAGTGGATTTTTCATTAATATAAACCGACCTCCTTTATCCTACTGTATGCTTCCTACCTTAAATTCTACATTTTCTAATATTAATATTGCCAACTCTGGATTTATTTTTATCTACTGCCATATCTGTTGATGTGAGATGTTTCTGTTTGTTTGTCCTTGAGGGTAGTTTTTAAATACAGAAATGTCTGTTACTCGTTTTAATTTTGGTTTTAAAATTTATATTCAATGGAATAAGGTACAAACTTTAAAAACCTAGTTTTTCTTTTTTTTTAAGTTGAGCTTAAATTAATAAATGTATAATTCTACTTACAAGTTTGGCAGACCTTAGCAATCATTTCTAAGGATTTTTGGTAATGCTAAATCACATTTACAGATTATTAAACACCTTCAAACATTTAAAACTGTACTTATATATTTAATATATTTGTTTGCTTTTTTAAGTAATTCAGTTGTCTGAATGAACAAAACTAACCTTCCTAAGTGCATAAGTAAAAAATCCATTGTTTACATTTATAAATACAATTATTTTGGTTGTTGATGTTGTGCTTAAACTTTAGTTAGATTTCAACTTAAAAATATAAATCTAAATCACTTACTCAATTTAACGTATCAAATTATGATTTTAAAATGGAGTTACAGGACTTTAATAGACTAAAATCAATTGATTTTGAATAGACTTTATAGACCAAATTAATTTCAACAGCACAAGTACATAAGATACTAAATATATGCATGTAACTCCTGATACAAAAACATTTATATATTATGGTTTTTATTCTCTTTGCCTTTTCATACTTAGTTTTAAATTTTCCTAGGGTTGAAACATGCATACCTACCAAAGGATAACAATTTCCATGGCAACTAACTGAGGATATTAATTCTAAATCTTTCTAGACTGAAAGGTATAAACCTGCTCACTCTGGGTAAGTGGGATTATTTATAGCCAGAGCTCTTGACCAGGAGTGAGAGTGCTGCCATGCCTCTGGACATCCAGAATGAGACCTCCCATTGCCTTGGGTACCAAACTGTACCCTCTTTTATAGCCACCATTAAAAATTTTTAAACTAAATTTTAAAATTTAATTGGCCTTATTATTCATATAGCCTACATCCCTAAATTGAAGTTTGAAATGTTATATTATTTTCTCCATTATATTATTTTATTTTTTATTATTTTCTCTTATTTGCCTGTTTTTGCGTCTTGAACCATGTTTGTTATACCCTCTATTTGTTTCTCTACCAATCTAGAAAACGTTTTTCCTATTTTGTTTTATTAGCCTTTACCCTTAGGTTTAACACACACATACATGCACATGCACACACACACGCACAGAATTTTCCCCATAAAGAAACAGCATCTAATGACTCCCAAATTAGATAAAAAATAGCATATTTTACTTCTTCCTTGTCCTTCTTTCATCCATCTCCCAACTTTTTGTTGTGTCTGGAAATCTACTTTTAGATTAGTAGTAGCAGCAGTAGTTGTTATAGTAGTATAGTTTAGCTATTGATATTTCCCTATTTTCATATTTCCTTTAATTTGGTTTAATTGGAACCTGTGAGAGGAGGCTAAATTCATCAACCATCAATCATTTTGCCAAGAAACCTATTTGAAGGTTCTTAATATGTATTGCCAAATTACTTTCCAGAAAAGTACTGATATACAGCCTTACCAATTTTTCATGAAAGTACTCATCTCACTACATTCTGTAGTACTGACTACTGTTTTTGGAACCTTTACTTATTTGATAGATGGAAATGGTATTTGTTCATTATTTTCATTTATTTATTTATTTCAGGGGGAAAAGGAAGTTGTTAGGAACTACAATTCCAATGATCTTCCTCTGATGAAGTTGCAATCAGTCACTCATGAAGGAACCCTCATAAATTGAGTGGGCTTGATTCAGGATCTTGCCTGTAAATGTTACCAATTAATTTCCTAAATGACTATTTTATAATCTTTTCCACAAGGCACTCGCCAGGCATGCACAGCCAGGAAGAAAAAAAAGTACAATGGGTGGTAGTTGTTTTTAATACCAAGGATCCAGGCCCTCACTCTTAGTCATGGAACATTGATGCTGTGCTATATGAATTCTCTCATAAAGTAAATAAATTAGTTAATCAGTAAATTCATGTTAATAGAAAACTACAGTCACAATAACTAATTTGTAAAACCTGCGGTACTGGCAAATATTATGATAAGATATATTGGCCTAATGGTGTTCTGCAAATAGGTTCTGATTTGCAAAACTAACCAACACAATGGCAATCATTCCACGTGAAATATTCATATCAGAAATGTTGACTGGAGTGATTGAAAGTCATTCACTTAAAACTAATAAATAAACACACTCATCTCCGTTATAATCCTGGATAGTCGTACTCAATTTAGCAGTGTTCTTTTGCATTATTCTTGTTCATCAGCAGAAGTGACTTAGGATAAAATTTAGCTACCAATTTCATTGACAAATAGAGGACTATATATATGTTTCTACATGAATGGTAAAGGCAGGAGTAGCATTTCAAACAGAAGGAACAGCATGAGCAAATATATAAGTGCAATGGGGATTGAGGTGGAAGAAGCTAGACAATATTCACCATAAGGCTAGAGAAGCATACATGAGGCCCCTTGCCAGAACTAACTTCATTCCGATAACCACTACTACAATATCAGGTGTTTACCTTTAAACCAGGTTTGGATAAGGGTTCCAAAAGGAGAAAAGATACCACAGAGTAACTGCACCCAGAAACTATTCAATTATGGTTTAATGAAGGCTGTAACATGTTTTAGCACATGTAAGAACGTTTCACAGATGTCCATTCACTTACTTTAAACCAGCCAAGGATAGCATAATTTAGACAATGTTTTACAAATACTCTTGGATAATTAATAAAGCTAAGAATCAGAACTGACATTGATGGAGTTTATGCCAGTCCCATGCATTCTCTCATTTTATCCTTAGAACAATTTATGAAGTTATTTATTTTATCCCTATTTTACACATGAGAACTTAAAGGACATGTAGCCGAGAAGTAAAAGACTCAAGATTTGAACTCAAGCTGTTGGTTTCCAGAGCCTATGCTTTTAACTATTACTCTGAAGATAACAGTGATGATGGTAACTTCACAAATACATTTTCTTTTGAGATAAAGCCATAACATCTAAAACCTGTCTCTGTATTTACTTTGTCATCGATGTGGCACTGGGTATAAAGTTACTTGTGCTTAAACAAGAGCTGTCAGTCTTGCTGTTCTCTCTCCTCTCTCCACTGCAGCCAGGATCAAGGTCATTGCGCTGAATTTGTGGCCCTACAATAACTTCCATTTCCTGACCATAAATTGTCCAAAACAGAGAAATATGACTTTATGGCCAAAGCATCTGGAAAGAAAATTCTTACTCTAACACAAATACTTGTAATAATGGCAAAAGACAGCAGAAAATTATGGATAAAATAAATTGATGCCTTTCTTTGTATAAACATTATTTTTTTCCAAGGTCTTATCAGCATAAAAGCTCCTCTTGCAAATCACTAAAGTCACTTCACCCTCTTTTTAATTTTGCCCTTTCAGTCCTTCTCCTCCTACCTCTCAAAAGTCAAAGTTAGCAAACCACCTAAATTAACCCCTTTTCCATGACATTATCATTTCTAGTTTCCAGGAGTTATTAAGCAACCCTAAATCCAGACTGCCAATGATAAAAGAAGAGAAAAAGAAGGCATGGTAAATGAGAGGCGACAGATATGAGGGAAATGCCACTGAAATGACAAACGCTGCACATTGGCAGACAGATGGCTGATTTCCTTATTCCATAAAGAGCTCTTCAACCCCCAAGAATAACACTGATGGCCCAATAGAGAGACAGGCAAAGGACATGAACAGGCTGTTCACATCAAAAGAAAATGAAGTGGTTTTTAATCATTTGAAAAGATACTCAGCCTTCGTCATAATTAAAGAAATGCAAATGAAAATAATAAGATACAATACTTACCTTTCAGGTTGGGGGTAAAAATCAAACCTGGTTGTGGAGAAGTAGTCACACTTATACATCATACTTGGAGTGCAACTTAATATTTATCTAAATTCAAAATGCATGCAAACTATGACACTGTAATTTTACTTGTAGGAACACATACTAGAGGTGCATTTGCACCACCGGCCCAGAGATACATACTCAGGGTTATTACAGTAGGATTGCTTATAGAGGCAGATCCCTGGAAACAACCCAAACATCCTTCAATTCATACCAAACACTATTAAAATACCTCTGGAGGGCCACACAAAGAATTGGTCAATAAGGGAAGCTGAAGAGAGGGACCAGGGTCAGGAGACAGCAGTGAATTTATTCTTTTCACTATATACATTTTATATATTTTTATTTTAAAAAAAGAATGCATATCAGAAAAATAATCCACTCAAACAAAAATTTTTTAATGTTTTTGGAGTTTTAGAAAAGAAAGCCAAGGAAAAACAGCCATGAAATTTTCAATTTCTTCCACAGAACAGACAGTTCCAAAGATTATAAGGATACAACCAGACAGGACAATCTGGAAATAAGCCTTAGGATTATGTGTTAAATCCGTGTGCTTGCTCTGTTTTCATATTATGTGTGATACCTTCCCAAAAAAAGACCCAATTTTACCCATCATAATGTTAATAGCACTTCACTGTTGCAATGTCAGAATTTAACACAGAATGGTAATAGAAATAGTTGAAATCATTTAACTTGCCAAAGCATTAGCATTCTTCAGGCTGTCTTCCATATGAGCAAGAATATTTTTCTATTTTTAAACCACTAACCTTTTAAAACCTTGCTGAAAGCCACCCAGTATAAGGCCATGACATCTAAGACACCATATTTTTATCTCCATTACTATGCAACATAAGACTAGTGGTCTTATAAATTCCTCATGTTTGCCAAACACATTACACGGAAGATCATAGTGTTAATTTGGAAAGGGAAACAGTTTTATGGCATCTAAAGGACTGGAAAAATTACCTCTAATCCTTTTGGGAATCAAAGAGGCAATAAAGTGAAATTGAGTGCAGAAAGACTCACATTGTAAATCCATTTACTACCAAGCCTTGTTTACTCAAGGATTTATTCGTGCCAGTAACTAGTCACCAAAGCTTAAATAGCATGACTTTACCAGAATTTCATTTAAAGAAGTGTCTGATATTTTTTCACAAATAGTGTTCAGCTGATTAAAGCCTAATTACACACATTGAATTAAAGGTGTGAGTACATAATAAAATGTTCTAGCTAAAAGGAATCTGTGCTGGTGTTTGATTTCCAGCTAGTAATTTGGCTGGAATAAAATGGAAACAAGAAAGCAGAAATGTTTAAAAGGTGCAGCTTTATAACAACATACATTTCTACACTGGAAAAGAAATAGACAAATATACTGTGCACTTTTTAAATGGGACGTGGTGAAATCTAAAACCGTCTTTTCTATTACCCAACATTTATAATAATAATAACACAAACCACACTCACGGAGGCCAACAGCCAGAAAAAACATATTTCCATTTTAACGCCTTTAGATGATCAAAGCATCAGCTTAATATAATCAGCTGAAATCCATTTACCCGCAAGCTTGCCACTGTGCCCAGGGACTGCTTTCCCTTCCAGCCCTATCTATTCTGGAACAGGTGCTATACTAGTAAATTAATTAGTCTGTGGAGAAGCACCTTGTTCTCCATCTCTGCAGGCCTCTTGTGGGTCAGGGCCTTGAGGACTTCGCCATCTGGGCAGAGTTTCCCCCAGAGAAACAATCAAAGCCCACAGATTGCAGCCTACAGAGGAAGGTTCAGATGACAATTAACCTTATTAGGCCTCATTTTTTACAGTTTATAGTGTGTCAACATGTTGGCTCCATAAATAATTTGCTACATTAAATGGATAGAAAGAAATCGTTTCTCCTCTTGTTAATAAAGCCCTCCAGAAAAGAAATACAATATTTAAGAGAAATGATATCATTTACAAATACCTAAATGTTGGGATTTAGGTAGGAAGTTAGACAGGCTCTTGATTTCAAATAAAGTTCATGAAAAAACTATCATCCATTCCTGCTGGATGTAAATTCTGAAGGAGGGGAACTTCAATTTCTTTTCTAGTTCTTAACAAATTTTTCTCAGGCTTAATGCCTCCTGTATGTGTGGTTTTTATAACATCTGGCTAACTTAAGAAATACATGTTTCTTTTTAAAAATTATACTTTTGCTCTTTTCCCCAACCACAGTTCTGCATATATGATCCTGTTGTCCTGGGAATACAAAATAAAACCAATCAAGACAATTAGCATCTACATCTTGTCACAAAATCAACAGATATTTAAGCCTACGTTTTTAATCAAAGTAAGCTTAATTAAACACTTCACAAATGACTTTCCAGCCGGGCACAAAAAAATGCCCACTTTTTTTTTTAAGTCTTTAAGTGTAATTTAAAAGAGGGTTTACTAACAGATTATCATGAGATTCTTGTGAGAACACTCCAAGAGCTCTTATTCATGTCCTGTCCCATAATATCTGACAGGGTCCTGGGCTCCACCATGTCTTTTAATTCTAGGACATGGTTTTGAGTTAAGGTTTTAAACTTGGGAAAGATACCTTCCCTGTTGGCTTCTCCCTCTTTTGCAGCTTCCTTAGCTCCAGCAGAGCCTCGTGAGTCACCACTGGGTTAATGGTGTATTTGGAAGCTCACTGACAGTGCAAGCAGCTTTGTCTTCTCACATAGGCCCTGTGTTGATTCACGTGTAAGTTGGAAATATTTGCAAACTTGAACTGTTTGACATTAAAGCTCAGGAAGTTCATTTGATGCTGCCTAAAGATAGTTCTATGGGATTAGAACTGATAGAGGAGGGAAAAAAAAAAAAAAAACTTTTCATAGTATACAGCCTTTATAGCTTTAAAAAATAACAACAGACTCAATGCTGCCATTCTCATTCAAAACAAATTTCCACTGAAGCTACCTTTGGAATTTGGATATAATGTGTTCAGTTTGGAAATTCTCCAGTCACGATATAATGCATTTATTATGTAAGTGCAAAAATGAAATTGAAGACTTAATGAAAACTTTCCTTGCCCTTCTAGTTTTGGTCAGAAGAAAATATGAAAAAAATAAGAAGAGAAGAATGACCTAAATGTATATGAGCATTCTTATTTAGTATATGCCCTTTTGTTATTTAAAACATTATCTGTTATATCCGTTAGTAATATTAGCTTCCATCTAACCTCGTTACAATTGCTTTTTAACCCTTATTTAATATCAAGATTCTATTTTTGCAAGCATAGTTGTGATGGGAGGCTCAGACTTATTCACTAACAAATATAGAAAACTTGAAGCTGTTAAGTGGACCAAGAAGTTAAGGTGTCCATGCTGGTATTCAAAAGTCCGGAACAGCCTCTGACAAAACAGTGCCCTCTAGTGGATATACAAACACCTGGAGCCAAAACAATTCTCTCAAATGGAGTGGGGTCAAGAGTTGGGAAATCTGGGTGTATAAAGATGTATAAAGACATCTTACTGTTATTGGGCATTAAGTAAAAGAAGAGCAGCATCTAGGATAATTCAGAATACAAGGAATGAATGCTTCATTTGTACAGTAAATATTGCTGAGGGTCCACCATGAGCCAGCCCTGGTGCTATACATTGTGGGCTACAAAGATGAAAAGAACAGAATCCCTGCCTTCAAGATGCTCATGACTAATATAACAACATTTGAGAAAAGTAAGTATGGAAGGAGGAGAAATAAACATGGAAATGGAAGCTAGACCTCCGAAGGAGAAAAAAAAAATAGACATTTTCATATGGGCTCTTTTTTTAAAAATGCTAAACCCAACAAGTCAACCAAGCATTGAAGTATTTCTTAAGAACCTATGATAGGTCCACCCCTCAAAAATGATCTATTAAAGGTAGCAAAAGACAAAACTAGATAATTCTGTTCTCCACAACCTAGGATCTTTTTGCATTGCTATCGTTCATAAAGAGCTGAAGATTTTGTTACTAGAAAGATCAGGATTTCGGCAGTTAGATGAATCCTTAGGTGTGGGACAATGGGAAGGAACACACTTCAGAGTCCACTATGCTCCCTAAAACATCCATCCAAGATGTCATCCCAGGGACATTCTTATAGGAATAAATAGTGGGTAGCCGTGAGAAAATCAACCTCAAACGAGACTGTGCATGATCATTAACTGGGCACTGAAATAAATAAATAAAGCATGAGTGACTTGTCCCATTTAGCATTAATCACATTCTATTTTCATCTTAAGCCCTAAAAAGCATATAATAGTAATTTAATCCCTTGCTGCTGTGTTGCACACACATATGTTGTTCTATATTACTGAGTCTTAGAAGCCAGTGGTATTACCAGGCAAATGAAAGCAATGGAGTTGCTCTGGTGAACAATCAGAAGAACCACAGATCCAAGAGAATCAGAAAGAAAACAAATGGCAAATGTAAAAGTTTGGTAGAGGTAAATTTGGTAAAAGTTTGGTAAAATGTAAAACTGGTAAACGTTCCCTCTGTAATCCTCCATAATAAGAGCTTTCTTTAATCCCCAGCTTGATTAATCATTCCATTTCCTATGTGACTCCACTAAACCCTATGCATATTTCCATTGCAACACCTGTTACTATGATGCACTTTATATACTTGTTACCTTTTACTAGATAAATTTCTCAAACCTCCTGGAAGCCAGGGACCACATCATTTATCATTGTATCCCCAGATTCCTATTGTTCCTAGAACAATGCCTAGCACAAAATAGTCATTCAATTAATATTTACTGGTTACTACTCAAAACATGTAATATTTTGAAAGGACTATATTGTATCATTACTCAGGTTCACTGAATAAGTAGCATATGATAAACATTTACATATAGGAAAATTAAAATATGAAATTATCAAATAGAAATATTATAACCTTGGAAACAGAACAAAAGATCTTTTTAAAGCGCCATTAAAAACTCACTAAACTTGCAAAAATAAATGAAAAATAAGAAAACCTAATGCTGGAGAACCTGGCATTTCAAGAACACACATTACTGTGAAAATGTGGCTCAACTTTGGAGAAAAGCAATCAAGACAGGCATTGTTTAGATCCTTCGTCTAGGAATTTTATTTGGGAAGATTATATCGCAACAGAAGACTCTCTCTCTCTCTCTCTCTCTCTCTCTCTCTATATATATATATATATATATATATATATATATTACACAAATTGCTTTGTTCAATATCTCTTAGAGTAACAAAACAAAAAATAAATAAATAAATAAAGGAAGACAGCCTGGAAGAAAAGTAGATGAAAAGAAGAAAATAGGAAGTAATTTCTAAAATAAAAAGAGAGGAAGGAAGGAAGAAAGCAAGGAAGGGAAGTGAGATAAAGAAAGAAAAATGAAAATAAGATAAATACACAAGAATAAGAAAATAGATAAGGAAACTGTTATAACAATATAAGGAGATAACATAAAATTAATTAAAAGATAAACATGTATAGTGAACAGATGTATGCAAGAAATAAATATTTATTGGGCATTAAAGGTCAAGCACTGTACTAGTCTATCACTATATTTAATCCTCAGGACAGGTTATTTTGAACAATGTCTCACAGTTTAAATGTGCAAAAACAAAATTTCAGAAAAATCAAAAACATTAAAATATCCACTAAGTATCACTGTGAAAATACATTTTATATAACAAAAGATAATTTTAGTGACATAAACATTTAGAATTCAATACACATTTTTAAATTCCATCCATCAGAAGTGATAAATATTAAGAACTGTTTCTAATTTGACTAGAGTCTTATCCAAAGTTAGAGTGAAAATGGAATGTTGTAACCACTACTTAAAAGGAGGGAGTTTGACCAAAAAAAATATTTCAACTCTCTTAAACAAGTACATATTGGGGTGGGGGGAGACCTTGACAAGATTTTGGCCTTCATCTCTGAAAATCTCCAGGTCTTTACCAACAGAGAGAAGCTCCAAACTATCTCCATCAACCTCTGATCATAGCATAAGGTGAAGGAGAATCATGCAAACTGAGAATATTTAAATATTCTCTCTGCATAAAGGCTGTTTAGCTGCTGGAATCATTTCCTCTTGCTGTCCCTGAGCTAAAGAAGTGGATCGATCAGCAGGGGAGGTGAACAGATGCAGCTGGAGAGGAAGAGAGGCTCTGGGGGGAATCACATTTGAGCAGCCATGGGGGATAAGATGCGACAGAGGAGAGTTTACAGAAGCAGCTGGAAGAAATGGAGCAACAGAGGGAAGGGGCTCAGTGAGGCAAAAGCAAGAGACTTTACATGCTCAGAGAAGCTCACAGCTTGCAACACTCCCTAAATATCCACACAAAGTGAGGAAGACACTTACTCCCAAGGGGGAGCTAGGTAATTTCCCTTTTCCATTACAGCCTGTGGAAAAATTTAATACACATTTCAATCTTCCATTTGCCCTTTCAGGCATTCATGGTCTCCTTGATCAAGGCTTACCCAAGATGCATACTCTTGTTGGCAACTTTTCTATTGTCTCTTCACTTCCCAAAGGGTAAAGCCATTCATCTATATTAGGCCTTGACCATGAAAAATGCTGGGAATGCCTGCTTTACGAATGTTCTTCTTTCTAAGTGGCATCAGGGACTCTCAACTCTCCTTCCTACCTCCCCACAGGTGAATGCTACCTCCGGCTTCCTGCCAAAATCCAAATGATCAAGTCTAGATTCTTGAAAGGAGAGGATTCCTGGGTAATAGAGAGATTAGAACACATTTTATGAATAAGAGTAAATAACAAATTAACACTTCTCAGAAGACCTTTCCAAAAAACCCTAGCCAACTAGAAAATGCTGAATGCTATGTACTTTTGGAAGTCACTGTTTATAAAACATATTTAATTTTATTATTAATGCTGTAAATAGGCAGAGAACAAAACCACTCACACCCCATAAAGATCCTCATTTTATTTCTGGGGATCATCCTGAAATTAAGATAATGATAGTCCTTTGCATTAATATAGGGCTATACATTTTACTGTCAATTAATACATGCTTTATATTTATTATCTTCTTTAATTTGTAAAGCCAGAATTTTAGAGAGTGCTTTTGTATATCATTTCTAAATTCTGTTGTCAGAGGTACCCAGTCTTCTTTAGAACAACTGCTATCTATACAGACAAATACATTTAAAGATTATTGCTCATGATTGCATAATCTTGAGTCTATACTGAATCTAATTCCCAACAGCCCCTTTCAGCACCTAGGACAGTGCTGTACTTCGCCAGCAGGAAGATGTTTGAAAGGGTTGCATATTGAGGGGGAGAGCTCCGCTACAGAACTTTACTTATTTCAGAAGAACTCCAAAATGCTAGCCTTCAAGATATAGGCAAAAGGCAAAGTCAACTTTTAAAAATCTTCAAGTAGCAACTATTATGCCAGTTCTTTATTTAAATTATAGGATGATTTTTTAAAAATTTGGGGTAGCCTCATCTAAAGAAATTCTAACACAAAAGCGTAATACCCAGACATAAATACAAGTTAATTTTCAGGGAAACTTTCTCCAGAGTTTTATTAGAATGTACCATTACTTTCCCTTTTCTTCCCTTACCAAGAGTTTCCTTTTACAAAAATCACAAATAAAAAACCCAAATGGTAAGAAACCAGAGAAGGGAATTAATATTCACTGAGCATTTAAAATGTACTTGATAATTGGGGCACCTGAGTGGCTCAGTCGGTTAAGCATCTGGCTTTGGCTCAGGTCATGATCTCATGGTTTGTGAGTTCGAGCCCCACATCGGGCTCTGGGCTGACAGCTTGGAGCCTGGAGCCTGCTTCAGATTCTGTGTTTCCCTCTCTCTGCCCCTCCCCTTCTCATGCCCTGTCTGTCTCTGTCTCAAAAATAAATAAAACATTAAAAAAAAATTTTTAAAAATGTACCTAATAAAATACTGATCCTTTTTTTCCTATTAACTTAATCTTTAAAATAACCCTGAGAAATAACTATTCTCACTTAGATGAGGAAACTGAAGCTTAGAAACCTTAAGCAACTGCTCTAAGAGGCCCTGATAATCTAAGAGCTTATATTAACCAGGATTTCTAATTATGAGTAAATCTATGTGTTCACCAAGTCTCCTTTTCTCTGTCTCTACAGATACACAGTTAAAATGAGAACTATAACATGGAGCGCCTGGGTGGGTTAGCTGGTTAAGCATCTGACTTCAGCTCAGGTCATGATCTTGCAGTGTGTGAGTTTGAGCCCCGTAACGGACTCAGTGCTGACAGTTCAGAGTCTGGAGCCTGCTTCAGATTGTGTCTCCCTCCCTCTCTCTACCCCTCCCCCGCTTGCAATCTGTCTCTCTCTCAAAAATAAATAAACATTAAAATTTTTTTTAAATGAGAACTATAACAAAACACTGAATGATGAGTGAGAGCAATACACAGTGTTCTCTAGATGGCAGAAATAAATACAAAACCATAGAAATACTGCATCATCTCAAACAAACCAGGCTCAGAAACGGTCGAATCAGAAATCCTAAAAGTCGTCTTCAGGTGGAACAATGAAAATATAATGCTTTTAGGTGCTGGGTGAGATGGGACCCTACAGGTAGGTTTCAGTCTGAAACAGAACTCTGAGACTAATTTTCTTGTCTTCTCCAAGCAGTTACGAAACCATCCCTTGACCTACCCTAGAATTTTTCTAAGTGTCTACTATAGGTTTTGTCATGTTTAAGTACAAGGCAGCCATTCCTAGAAGTTCTAAACCCACAGTTCACAGCTAAACACTTCCTCTTCCCCCTCCCCAAAAAACACTTGCAAATGAATGCAAAATTTGTGCATTTTTCTGGGATGAGACTTCATAGCTTTCTCCAGACTTCCAAAAGCAAATGAAAATGTCAAAGTTAAAAGCCACTGTTCTAGGCTCTGAGGCCAATACTCATATTGCCTCTGGAGTGGAATGGCATCTAATGGCATCTAAAAGGAGTGGATGGCATCTAATAGGATTCTACAAGATAACATGTAGTACTGTCTATGCTATTTGGTCTCCAAGAAGTTTGTACATACTAAAAAGTTCTCTTAGAGACGTGATTCAGTATTTTGTTGAGATGAGCTTTGGAGCTTTCTGTCCAGGTTCTAATCTGGACTCTGCCACTTACTAGTTGTGTGATATTTGGCTCTCTAAGCCTCAGTTTCCTTATCTCTACAATGGGCCTAATAATAATAAAATAATAATAATAATAATAATAATAATAAGAGAACCTATTTAATACATCTGATAGGTAATGAGATAATGTGTTAAAAGAGCCTGGCACATAGTAGCACACTGCCAGTGACTGTTTGCTATGGGCATGGCATTAGTAGTGGTGGTGACTGTAACCACAGGATTCCTCCAGTTACTCTCTTGTCATTCTAGAATATAAATCCTGTTAATATTATTGCCATAGCATAGCAAAATCCATATCCATTTACTTAACACATATTGAGTACATACAAAGGTCTGTTATAATAAGTGGCATAGGATGAAATTCTCCACATAACACATTTAAAAATAAAAATATTGTGGTGCCTGGGTAGCTCATTTAGTTAAGCATTTGACTCTTGATTTCGGCTCAGGTCATGATCTCATGGTTCACAAGTTCAAGGCTTGCATTGGGTTCTGTGCTGACAGCATGGAGCCTGCTTAGAATTCTCTCTCTCCCTCTCTGTCTGCCTCTCTCTCTCAAAATAAATAAACAAACATATTTAAAAATTTTCAGATAAAAAAATAAAAACATCTTCTTTGAGCTTGTGGGTGTTTGTGGCTGAGAACTATTTCTTAGTGTTAGATTTCTTCTCAGTATTTCCTTTAATCCCTCTAAACCATTATGGAAGATGATATCAGAAACACTGAAATATGTCTAACAAGAATGGAGAGGCAGAGAGACATTCTCACGGATAGTTCTGGACAGTGCATTTCCTTTCCAGCAGGGTCCGTACTGGGGGAAATAGCTTAGACCTGTCCTCCAAAAATTTAAACTGACTTCCTTCAAGAAAGCAGTATTTTCAGCCTGTTTGGTTTCCTATGTTTTTACTGCTATATACTTTTGAAAAATATGTACCATATGCCTTCAATTCTGAAACACTGAGGGGCAATTGTGCTGGCAAAGTATATTTACACTAAATAAATAAATATTCTGACTAGTTAGAATAACTTGATGGCTGATAATGAGTGCTGTGAGAGTAATACACCAAAAATCTACCAGCTGAATTTTGTTTCACTCAGTAAATTTGGTAAAGGATTTTAGTCCAGTGATATATATCTGTCTATACGCTTATTTGTACATAATTATGTGTGCACAATTTATAAAACCCACGGGTCCCTGGGTGGCTCAGTGGGTTAAGTGTCTGACTCTTGATTTCCGCTCAGGTCACGATCTCACAGTTGTGAAACTGAGCCCCAAGTCAGGCTCCTCGCTGAGTGTGGACCCTGCTTGGGATTCTCTCTTCCTCCCCCCTCTGCCCCTCCCCTGCTTGTGCTCTCATGCTCTCTCTCTCTCAAAAAAAAAAAAAAAAAAAAAAAAAAGATAAAACCCATACTAAAGATAGTATGCATTGGGGCCTAAAAAATCAAAAGGCCCATTTACAAACAATAAATTTAAATGCAAAAAATATGCAAACATTACAAAGAAGATCTTCTATTACAGACTCAGAAAGCCTCAGATTCATATAAACTAACAAGACTTGAATTAAGTGGATTCTGATGCTGCATTTCTCATTCTAAAGGCCTCTCTTCACAGAGTTGGCTGATGTATCAGGCTTTTTTGCGGTGGGGTAATAATTGACAGCAGGCTGACACACAGCCCAGGGAGAGCTCTGTCAGGAGGTCTCCTGGGCCTGGGGATCAGTGTGCTTAAAATATTAGGATTTGATAGAGTTAACACTTGCCCTTGAGCAGATGGTTTTGAACATTCTGTCAACACTGCCAGTGATTACTGCAAACAGATTCTTCATCCCAGAGGGATGGGAGTGAAGTGCTTTCTAGCTCCCGAGTCTCATATAAGAGGTGTAAAACGTATCATTTCCAGGGTCTTCTCTCAGCTGTGAGAAGTGCAAACGTTTCCCACACCACGCAGCCAGAGCCGTGACTTAATCAAGAACCGTTACTGGGCCTGGGGGGGGAGACACAGACCTGGCTGAACTTAAACTTAACTTGAATCCTTCTATTCTGCCCCTGGAATACTTTGGCCTTATGGATTTCTTTTTATAAGCTACCAGAAGGAGAGATTAACTATAGTGAGGCCAATGGAAGAAGAGGGGTGGGAGAATGGGGAAGATCCTGTGGATACTTTGAAACTTTCAGAAGTTCGGTTTTCAAAGTAGAAATTAACATACCTACCAGTACTTCCTTTCAATCTAGGCAAATTCATTTTGGGGGAAATGTCTCTTCAAATGAAAAGCATTGTCTGCTCTTGCTGAGTGAGCTGGTTTACAGCACTGGGAAGTGAAATCATCAATGATGGGAAATCATAGAAAAGCAACTTGCAAGGTTCTCATTCTATGGTGGAACAAGCCAGTACAATCAGAAGAGGACACAGCAACTGCAGCATCATTCAGGAAGTACTTCCAAGAGCTTGCTCTCTGCCTAGAACCATAATGTCAGCAATGCCTCTGCTCCAAGTAAACGAAATGGCCTCTGCTCTAAGCAAGAGTGACTGCAGAGTTCAGAAGATGGGACCTGCACTCATAGAACCTTTGCTGTGGAAGAAACTGATATGAGAACTCTCGTCTACAGTGATTACAACTTCATTATTAGAAAATAAGGTGCAAAAGAAACACCTCAATCTCCACCCTCTGGAAAAAAGCTGCTTTAACTGCCTGGTCCTGTTGGTCAGCTGATCTCCCCTGGCTGCCTCTCACCCTTCCTTCAGGGAGAAATGCTTTGCAGGACAACTGAGACTGTCAAGACCAATAAGCAGAGAGAATTTTTTTAAAGAAAAGTAGAGGGAATTGTGTGAGAAACAAAGCTTAAACATCCACAGATCCAGACCCGGGCTTTCATGCTAAAGGTTTATAACCTCCCCCTTCATTATATCATCTTGCAGTGATGCTCTGAACACCTGCACTATTAAATTCTTTTCTTGGATTTTTTCTAATAAGAAAAAATTAACAAAGTAAAATTTGTTGACAGTGTTCACAGTCAACGCAGTGGGTGTTCCACCTATGTGCTGTCACATTTTTCATGTTCACTTCTGCAGGTGCTAAATACATGCTGACAACAACATATGTTACCAATCTTAAATGTGTTTTTTTTTTTTTAACTCGTAATTAAGGAGTGCTCACAGCTTGGAAAAAAAAAAAAATACAGGTGAAAGCTGCTTCTGCCCAAAGATTTCTTTTTATTTACTTTTCCTCTGCTATTTAGGTAGTTCTTGAATGCAGCCTATATAGAAAAAGTAAGCTCTTAAAATTATTATCTATGTAAATTATAGCCACAAAACAAATTTGTAACTTAATGCTAAAAACATATGGTCTCACCTCCTCCCCAAGAAAACCCCATGTATTCCTTCCTTTTTTTAAAAAAAAAATCTTGACTCTTAATTTCTCTTTCTCCATTTAATAACACATTTAGTCTTTCTGGGAAGTCACATGAACTTCTCCCAAAATATTTATTATACCATAGGCACCTCAAAGTTGAAGAAACATTCTCTAAGTGGAATATAATTCTTTGATCCTTTTGTTACTTTCTACCTTCTGCATAGTTAAATAATTAGCAAGAAATCATTACAATTTTATCCTTATGAATTTCAGAGATAATTTCTTTTTATTCACCATCAGGGGACATATATAACAGCTTCCACCTTCCTCCTCTAGGGAGCAATGATGGGGGATTGATGAATGTTTTCAAAACAAGTATTACACTATTCTCTGACAGCTGGCAAGAAAGAGGTTAGAAGTGCTTTCCAAACTCAGTTACTCTACCTGTGGCCCCCATCCTCCTTAATGCCAATCAGCCAAGCTCAGTCCACCCTCAGAGCCTCTGTTTTTTCCCACTCTATGCTCTTCACATAAACAAGGCGGGGACAAGATGGCTCTTCCTCAGAAGCCCTTTCTTGGAAACCCTCTCCAATGTTGCTTCACTGCAGAACCCAGACGCATGACCCTGCCTTGTGTGCTTTGAAGCAGTTGTCACTATCGTAAGTTACCTTAAAAAAAACAAAAAACAAAAAAACAAACAAAAAACTTGGTTATTGTTTGTGTCTCTAAAATGTAAGCCCCATGAGATCAGGGACTATGCATTTGTCCTTTTTTCATCTAGCACAAAGCCTGGCACAGAGTAAATGCTCCATAAATATTTTCTGAATCCTAAAATCCTCTAATTCTAAAGTGTTCATTTCCTTTCACTTTGATAAAAGTTTACCTCCTCTCAATTAATAAATTGCTGAACAAAGATACAGCTACCTAGGCTGTTTCCTCCTGGATAGGTCTGATTCAGTAGGACTCTGGTAAAGCCCAAAACTGACAGTGATAGCCCCTGAGATGGTTTGGATGATCAGGCAAATATAAGAAACATTCTTTTAGTGCCTTCCTACCCAGCTTGGTCCATGGACCAGCAGTGTCAGCACCACCAGAGAGCTTCTAGAAATGTAGACTCTCAGGCCCACTGTGGACCCATTGAATCAGAATCTGCATTAGCAAGACCCCATGGTGATCTCTGCCCTAGTGAACGGTTGAGAAGCACATTGCAGGCACATGTATTTCCAGACCAAATTTCCCCTGCCAATGAGATACAGGCACCAAAGGATCACCAGGACACTCTGGAAGGGATGTTCACATAGGCCTCATGGCAGGAATGGAAGCTCTCTCACTGAAATGACCAGCTTAGTTCATCACATCTCCCAAACGGAACATGTAAATTCCAGACTAGTAAGTCTCACAGTGTGGCTCCAGACCAGCAGCATCAGCATCACTTAGAAACTTGTTAGAAATACAAATTTCCTGGCCCCATCTCAGATCTGGTAACTAGAAATTAGAAAATGGGGGTGGGAGCAGGATCAGCCTTTTAACCAGCTCTTCACAGGAAATTCTCATTCATACCAAAGTTTGAGAACTACAGTTTTAGATTAGAAGTTCCTAGCCTTTGCTGTACATTAAAAGCAGCTGGAGGGGTGCCTAGGTGGCTCAGTCATTTAAACATCTGACTCTTGATATCAGTTCAGGTCATGATCTCATAGTTCCTGAGATTGTGCTCTGTATCGGGCTCTGTGCTGACAGTGTAGAGCCTGCTTCGGATTCTCTCTCCCTCTCTCTGCCCCTCCGTGCTCAGGCTGTCAGAAAGAAAGAAGAAAGAAAGAAAGAAAGAAAGAAAGAAAGAAAGAAAGAAAGAAAGAGAGAGGGAAAGAGAGAAAGAGAGAGAGGGGGATGGAGGGAGGGAGGGAGGGATGAAGGGAGGGAGGAAGGAAGAAAGGGAGAGAGAGAGAAAGAGAGAGGAAGAAAGGAAGGAAGGAAAGAAAGAAAGAAAGAAAGATCTTTAAAAAAAAAAAAAAGACAGTAGTTTTGAACTTTAGTATGCATGAGAATCTCACCTGGAGGACTTATTAAAACACAGATTGCCAGGCCCCACTCCTAGAGTTTCTGTATCAGCAGGTCTGGGGTGGGGCATAGAATCTCAGTCCTAACAAGTTACCAGATGATGCCATGTGGCTGGCCCTGAAGGAAAAGAAACTCATGAGTCATGGTTCTAATCCTTAGCCAGCCTTTAATAGCTGTGTTACCTCAAGAGAAGTTATTCACTTCTTTGCATCTCAATTGTGTCCTAATAACTTAACCATTCTTCAGGGTTGTTGTGAGGAATAAATGAGTTAGGCCCAAAAACATTAAAGTAACTTCCCCAAGGATGCACAATTCCCCTAATAATTGGGGAATTAGAATTGAAACCTAAAAAGACTGGGTTCCCCATCTATTAATGAGCTACCCATGGTCAAACCCAATGGCCTTTTTCTAGTTCTCAGTCTCCTTGGTCTCCCTAGGTCATTAATGGCACCTGATTACTCCCTGAAAGATTCTTCTCTCTGGGTTGACATGTCAGAGCATTATCCTATTCTTCTTCTTACCAATTTGACTATTTCTTATATCTCCAAACCAGTATTCTAAACGTTTACATCTCTCCTAAACCCCAGACCTTTTCTAATTGCCTGCTGGGTATCACTGCAATATGCAATATGCCTCCTTCTACCTCGTTCTTCTCCCATATTTATTTTTGTTAATGGCACCGCTATCTCCCTAGGCACTCAGGTTCAAAACTTCTCAGGCATTTAGTTTGAAGCTTCTACTTACTGATTCTGCCTCTTTTCATAAAATATACGCCTTTTCTAGAAGGCCCTTAATATAATACCACTTCTCATTGGCAAAGTGACCAAGGAAAGTTACAGACAACACCCGTTTTCCCTCTTTTTCTCAGAATTACATGGAAAATGAGCCATAATTTTTCCTTAATTTAGAATTTAGACCTTGGAATGTCTTGTGGTCTATTTTTCCTGTTAAGGGGAACCATAGAATAATCTATCTTCTCACATATGAAGATGCTTATCTTACCAGAAAAACCCATTCAAAGACACTCACACAGACATCAACAGACATGTATTTGAGTTGATGTAAGTTCTGAATGCCCAGAGACACTACCTGACACTACCCAACAGCAGCTGGGAGACTTAAACTCATAATCCAATAGCACCATAATATAATGTATCATGCATATATGCACACTATTCTTTTTTTTTTGCACATAATTCTTTATTTTTTTAAGTTTATTTATTTATTTTGAGAGAGAGAGAGCATGAGGAGGGAAGGCGCAGAAAAAGAGGGAGAGTGAGAACCCCAAGCAGGCTCTGCACTGTCAGCATGGAGCCAGATGCGGGGCTTAAACTCACAAACCGTGAGATCATGACCTGAGCTGAAACCAAGAGTTGGATGCCTAACTGACTGAGCCACCCAGGTGTCTCTTTTGCATATTATTCTTTAAAACAATCGTTTCAAAATTGTTTGAAATTTTTGGAAGCATTTATTCAGAGGGTAGGTGAAATGCATAATCTTTAAGGTCCAAGAGCATCAAGATGTATGTTTAAATTGTGAGAATTTGAAAGGCAAACTGTTTTAATGATATAAGCTAAGTAAGTAAGTTATTTCTAAACTCTATAAGCCCAAAGTTAGGACCCAGGGTCTACCCTTCCCTTCCCTTAACTGATATTTAAAATCATGGAGCTTTTGGACAAGCTATTTATTACCTTTATTTGTGAATGTCTCTCATTTATTTAGCAATAATCATAATACATTGTCACAGACTGCAGTGAAGTCTTGAGAGAGACTGAGTTTTAAAAGCACCCTTGTGCTCAGCTTGATCCTCTGAAACTGGTAGCCAAAAAGCAGTTTGTATCACTTGTTCTGGGGCTGGTCGCAGATTCGAGGAGGCCAATAGTACAATTAAACTGACTCTGCTGACCTGCAGTATTCTACACGGAAGTGAGGATACAGACTATACACGAAGTATAATTCACCAATGGTATATAAATGGTTTTTAGGAGCCAAACTAAATCACTTGGAATTTTGCCAAACTCAAAAAGGAAAAAAAAAGCCATAACAATCTTCTTTCTGCTAAGAATAATTATGTGAAATGTTCCCAGTGGGGTTGCCACCTTATTAAGTACCCAATTGTGATCTACGGCTGCTAGGGACTGGCTAACAACATGATGAATGCCTTGTACAAGATCTATAGGAAGGACAAGCAAAGTTAAAGGGATATGTTATTGGGAAACATGAATGCAGCTGAAGTTCAGGGTCTCCTTATGAAATCATGTCTTTAATGTAATTATTGGACATTATTACACTTCTATAATATAAAAGAATGGCCATCACTATTTAATTCCATTTATTCTATGTATTTATGTCTACATGCTCTCCAAGGGGCAATATGGAGAAACAGTACAAATTTAATTATTTTAATATTATTTAAAGAATCAGTGTCAATCACCATGAACATCCTTTACAAGGCACAATTTGTTTTAAAAAATTTAATTCATGTTATTCTTCAAGAGTAAGCTAGTATCCTAGTCACTACAAAGGGTTAAAATACAGATGCTGTGAATGAAATGCATAATCCTTAAAGCCTTAGAGCATTAAGACATATCTGCTCCTTAGGGTCCATCTTTGTCCATAATCAATTTCTTCCCTTGGAGAACATTAATTGTCTCTAATGATAGCTTTCCATCAATACATCCTTGATCTTAAAAGGCCTGTACAGCTTTTTCCTTTATTCAATCAAATCATCTCTACAATTGCCCCCCTTTAGTAAGATAATACCTTTTAAGCCTTGTATTTTAATATAAAAAATAAGAGGTAGCTGCAAATTCTAATGGAAGTGCTAACATTTGAGAACCAGGATGATGGCTTCCATTATCCTAAATAATGTTTGAAGATTATAGAAAGCACTGTGTTTCAAAAGGTGGAAACTAATCCACCACTTTCAAATTATTCCTTGTATAAAAATCTGTTCTGACATTAGGAAATTTTTGTGCCCCAATGATGGCATTGTATATTTAAATATTTGAATATAAAAGATAATTTTGCAGCTCTGAAAAAAGGCAAATAATTGCTATTTATAAGGACAAAATGACAAAGAATGCTGGGAATTGACAACTTTAAACACCAAAGACTTTTATTTTGTTATTCCTGAGAAGCCATTCTCACACTCCTCATTCAAATGACCACAATACAAACCAGTAGTTATTAAAATTATTTAATTTCTTCATGGCCATAAATAAATAAATAAATAAATAAATAAAAGAAAACAAATAAGTAAAATTAAAAGCCCCCAGTCTCTTTGCAACCCACTAAAACACTAACAGTGTCTTGAGTTTCCACCCATTTGCCTTCTTCAAACACGCTTTTGTAAAAGCATGGAAATTCTTTTTTTTTTTTTTTTTTTTGCCATTCTACTGATTTGTTTCCATTTATATAGAGAACTGCTCTTGCACTGCTTTATCTAGGTTACTCAGGACAAATCTGTGTTTCTGTCCATGGCCTAACAACAGCTTCTGCAGAGATTGCCTTAATATTTATAATAGGTAAGGAACCTTGAGAAGAGACACTGATAGGACAAAAGCCATCTATCCTACAGAATTCTTCTTTGGGTAATTTCTATATTCAGTTAGAACATAGCAAAATTTCCATGCTGCATGTAAAGTACCGTTCTTATCGCTGCAAGGTTAGGAAGCCCTTCTCGCCAGAGTCCTGGCTTACATGTGTGCTTTCTCTCTTAAAAATCTGCCAGCATTCTAGGAAATAGATGAAGAGACTCTGTGGAATGTAATTAACTGCAAAGCCCAGGTGATTAAAAAAACGATTAAAAGAAAATCACAGACACAACACAGAAAGGAACTTATTTGTTGGGGGGAAAAAAGGTGGGTGGGGGAGATAAACAGAAAAAATTACTAATTTGGGATTTCTATAGTAATATGTATAATTCTAGGTGCTAATTTTACCTTATGAATTAAAATACAAGCAACATTTCATAAATACATTGCTTGCAAAAGGAACAGGGAAGGAAATGTTAGAATTCTGTATGGGGAGAAAACATGTATATGTAGGTAGATAATATCACCCTAACAAATATCAAACCTAAAGAAAACACACACAAAAGTGAGACCAGTTAACAACCAAGATAAGAGATGAAAATTGCCACTAAAGCAGATCAACTTTATTCAATGCCCTGATAAGCACCTATTTGCTCTTCCCCATTATGCTTTCTTAGTATTTATAAATTATCATTTAATTATGCTGGCAAGTGGTAATTGTCAAATAAAGCTCAGATAGGCATAAGCCCTCAGGCTGCACATGACAGAAAAATATCTGTTAAAGCTGGGCTGATTCACACGCTTAGGAAATAATTTCCTTTCTTCTTTTTATCCTTGCCAACAAATTATATGAACTGGCACTTTGTGCTTTGTAGGCATTTTGAAGTCTATGCAGATTACAGAAAAGAAAAATTAGTTGTTTCAATATCTACCATTCCTAAATTATTCTGCTGATTTAAGACATCACGAACTACGAGAACAAAAGAGTGCAAAGATCAAGAAATTCAAACCTTTCTCTACTTATAGTTTATGCTCGGGGTCATTTTCAATTGAGGAAATCAAGATTTGGAGAATTATTTTACATATTGTATAATGGATTTTACATAAAGTAGGAATTGGAACATGACATTCATCCCATTAGGAGAGACACAGAAATCTTTTTCCTTAAGTCTCTTACTACTTAGGTTTAATTAGTACCCATCCATCCCACCTCTTTTGTATGAAGTGTTATAATTTTTTTTCCCCAGCTAGTTGCAGCACTTGGCTGTAGAGCATAAACACAAATAGATAATGTGTACATAACGATAAGTTGAACACCAAGAGGCAATTTAATTTACGTCTAATATTTAGACAGAATGCTGCATTTTGGTTATATAGGGAGCCACATGTGAATTATTTTTTATTGGCAAGATTGAGCAGAGAAGACACAGGGAAATATCTATTCCCCCATCTTTTGCTTGAGAGAGAGAGAGGGAAAAGGAGAAGTACAGGAAGGGGTGGGGAGGAAAGGAAGTAAAACTGCAAAACAACAAAAAGTCTAAGCAAACTCAAGTTCCCTCTGTGCATGAATTCTTTTCCTGTTACTCCCCTTCTCCCTCTCTGCACTCCAGCGACCCTGGGCTACACTGGGGGCCCTAAAGGTGGCATGTTGCCTCCTACCCCAGAGGGTTTGCTCACGTTCTTCTCACTGCTTGGAAAACCCTTTTACAGCACCAACCCCACTCCCTTCTCCACCTCCAATGCTAACATAATTCAAACATCCTTTCTTTGGGAAAGCTTTCTCTGAATCCCTACTCCCGCCTCCAGACAAGATCATGTTATTATACCCTCACAGCCCTTAGTACAATTCAAGAAAAAGAATAATAACAAATATAAAGTGTTTACTGTGTGCCAGGCTACTATATATTCTAAGAAAAACCTCAGAGTAACCTGTGGAGGAAGATAATGAGGCCCGAAAACATTAAGTCACTTGTCCAAGATTCCATAGCTAGAAAGTGGTAGAACCAGGACTCAAATCCATGTCTGGGTCCAGAGCGAGTGCTCTTAGCCACCACTTCTTACTGCCATATTTATTTGCACAATCATCTAGCCACTGCTTGTCAACTCCCTTCACTGCTTATCTCCCACACACTAGTTGGTAAATTCCATGAGGCCAGCAATCATGTTTATTCTACCCACGCTGATCCACATTAGGTACTCAATAAATAATTATTGAATCAATGGCTGAACAATTAGCCCAAAATCAAGACATGGATTGGAAGCTGAAGGCTGCTGCATCTCTCAGTTATCTGAGCCGCCAACACAGCTCCTCCGTATTTGGAGACCTGTCTAGGATCTTAGTCCAGTGAGGTACTTGGCCAGCAGACAGAACTTCATGTGTCTTTGCTTCGTGTGTCAGTAAGTAAGGAGCTTTTGCTTGTTTTTGTTTTTTAATGGATTTGCTTTTTAATGACCTCCAAGGCATTAAGTGAAATAAAGTCAGAGAAAGACAAATACTATATGATCTCTCTTATATGTGGAATCAATCAAACAATCAAACCAAGCTCATTGTTACAAAGAACAGATTTGTGGTTGCCAGAAGTGGGGGATGGGTGAATTGTTTTTGTTTTTCTTTTAGTTTAAATAAATTGAATTTTTAAAAATGGCTTAATCCTTTCATTTTTAAAGGCTATGAGTAAAAACCAAAGTGTTATTGATACTCGAAAGCATTTAAGTTCTGTAAAAAACAATGCTATTTCCACAAATGTTTTCTTTTGAGACAGAGTAGGTATTGAGTTTAGTAGCATAAGTTATAATACTGACTCAAAAATACTCTGAATGCATAGTAATGTTGGTACATTTGGCATATTATGCTGCCAGAATACAGAGTGCACCCCAGGTACAATCTGTGTATTATTAATACTTATTCATAGTCAACAGAATGTTAACAATGTTCTGTCAAAATGCATAACTCATATTTGAATATGCAGTCTAGCCTTGAATAATTCAATTCTTTATACCTGAAAATGAACATTACTCATTTGAAAACTTAGCCATTTTTCTGTTTTTGCTTTGTTTGTGCATACTTTTAGAGCATTTTAGTCCATGATGTGGGCTATTCAGTAACTGATGCAAATTTTCTTTAAAAAAAAAAAACAACAACTCTTTTTAGCAATCAAAATACAAAAACACATCCAGACTGGCACTTGGGAAACTGAACATAACCTCAATTCAGGCAGCCCTTTTTAAATAAGAGATGTTCCTACACAGACACACAGGCTATTAATTGAGAATTGCAAGGCTAAACTGTATTCGTATCTTGGAATTCATAAATGGTTTTCAGCTACTTATTTATTTCCATAGGCACTACTCTAACCCAGTCAAAAACTCTTTTAAAACGAAGTCACTATTTTCAAAGAATATTTTATATCTTCCGTATTACATTGTTTCTGCTACTTTAATCTATTCAGGATATTGTTGTAGAATTGAAGCACTTTCCATTATAATTAGAAACTTAGCTTTTAAAAAAAATAAAGCATTTACTTCTCATTTCCATAAAAACAAAACACAACAAAGTAAAAATCTCTTCCATTTTAATGTTGAAGGAACCAAGCATGAAAAACAAACTGCCTGCTCAAAAACAAAAATTAAGATACTGGCCAATGACAAGTCATTTTGCTTTAAAAAGCTGGTTCTATACAATCACAGATATTCATATGGTTTATCCAAAAAGGTAGTCCAATATAAAATCAGTAAGGCCATCAACACATAGTAAATTCTTTTTTATCTAAAACTGCAATATTTATAAAACACAAATAATATCTTTCTCTCTCCTCCTCCTCTTCCTCCTCCTCCTCCTCCTCCTCCTCCTCCTCCTCCTCCACCTCCTCCTCCTTCTGTCCTGTGGTGAACAGATAATTTTTGGATGACCCCAAGGCCTATGACACTGGGAAGTATCTTCTGACTCTTCAGAAAAAGAATAGGTATGTTGAGAATAGTTTGAAGATTAAGCATAGTGATTATATTCCAGGACTCCACATTCTGGCCACCCATATGTGAATATATGCTAATTATTTTCCACTAGCCCAAGGGTTCTGAGAACTTGTAAATCAAATTCCTTGCTGTTTTGTAACAAACAGAAGGTTAGTGGATCCTTCCAAACCACCAAATAGTATATTGGAGAGAAAGTATAAACAAAAAGTAAATTATAAAAAGAAATTATAAACAAAACTAATGTTTAAAAGGGGAGACAGAGAAATCCACAGACATTACAGTCTGCTTTTCTAACCAATGTTCTGTATATTGTTTGAAATGTTATCAGGCTCTAAAAATAATTTATGCAACTGCTACTCCTCAGCTAACTTCAAATCTTTTGGTACCTAGTAGAACCATCTATATACTAGGAACTAAATAAAGGTCTCTTGGCTGGTGGTTGAGTAAGAAAAACATTCCAGCACTAATAGAAATGTAATGTGAACCATGTATGTAAATGTGCTATAAGCCACATTAAAAAGGTAACAAGAGGGGCACCGGGGTGACTCAGTGGGTTAAGCATCTGACTTCAGCTCAGGTCATGCTCTCACTGTTCATGGGTTCAAGCCCTGCGTCGGGCTCTATGCTGACAGCTCAGAGCCTGGAGCCTGTTTCAGATTCTGTGTCTCCCTCTCCCTCTCTGCCCCTCCCCCGCTCATGCTCTGTCTCTCAAAAATAAATAAACATTAAAAAAAATTTTAAAAAGGGTAACAAGAAACAGGTAGAATTAATTTTGATAATATATTTCATTCAACCAGTGTATCCAAAGTATTATCATTTCTACTTGCACTGAATATAATAAATTATTGAGCTATTTGACATTATGTTATTTTTGTACTACATCTTCAAAATCTAAGGTGCATTTTACATGTATATCACACCTTAGTTTGGAGTGGCCACATTTCAAGTGCTCAAGAGCCATATATGGCTAGTAGTTACCATACAGACAGCACAGACAATCTATACCCTGTTAATTGAATGAGATTTGCTCAAGAGAAAAATCTTGTGTTCTAAGTTAATGATGTATTGTTATAGCTGATGATACTAAAATAATGTATTTTTCCAATATATAAAATAAATTCTTTTGGCAATAAATATGTGTGAGATAGCACTTGTACTTCCTTAACCCCATTAAAAAAAGGAAACATTCATAATTATGTATGTTGGTTGAATTACCTTTAGCATGCCTACACCATACTGATTAGAACTGCCTAACAGCATTATTTCTGAATTTTCCAATGAGTTTTGTACTGGAAATTAATATTTACACTGGAAATTAACATAGAAACTATGCCAGTTAAACTTTATAATTGGGGCTCTGAGGGCAAGTGGAAGTAGCAGTCTACAGCTGGTAGTGCCGACATTCTTCTCTCTTGTTTTGATTCCCCAAACATAAACTTTACAAAGTCTCCTGTGATATACCATTGCTGATCTCCTAATCACTCAGTTTTGAGATACTGTAATTATAGTTAATCACTCATTCTTCTTTCAGCCATACAATTTATCAATTACAAAATCTGGCCAATTTCGCCTTCAAAATGGATCTCATCTTTATTTTCACCTCTGTGCTCTCATAGACTTCAACAGAGAATCTTCTTCATCTGACCCTTCTTGAACTATGGCCATCTATAGGTTCCTAGTCTTTAGTTATAACAGCATCCAGCTATTAGAGATGTCCTGCTGAAACACAGTTTGGAAAACATCACTCCCTGTTCACAGTCTCCTAATGTAAAGATCTTTAATACACATAGAATATAGTCCTAACTCCTCAGTGTGGCTATCAAAATCCTCTACAATTTGATTCAACCTGTGCATACATATTAAACTACTACCCATAACCTACTGCATCTTAAACTTAATATAATATATATTAAGCTATAATATCTATAATATCTATATTATCTATCTATATATAATATATATAATCTGTAATCTACTGACGTTTTCTGCTCTTCACACAGCCGATAGTCTTCCATTCTGGAATGTCTTTCCAGCCCTAGTTCTCACTTTAGTCTTCAAAATAAAACCTAAATCCCGTTTTGTGAAACTTTTCTAGATCCATCTATCCATCAACTCAGTAAGAATTTTATGAAAGTCTTTGCTGTGTACCAAATACTAGGTGACACCCTGCAGATTCTTAAAATATTTTTTTCTTGAAAATCTCCAAGTTGGTAAATGATGTTCACAAAAAAATGTGATAAATGCTATAATCAACATATACACAATGTGTTTTTGGAAGGCCAAGAGGAACAAAATTCTGCCTGTGTAGAGGAAGAACAGGGTTACACAGTAGATGAATAGAGAATCTTGTGAGCAGTGTCTTGAAGGATTGATATTAATTTGCCAGGTAGTGAAGTAAAGAATGTTCCTGGAAGATGAAACTGGCTATTCAAAGGACACAGAAGTACATGATTGGGGAATGGAAAAACATTTACTATTACTGAAGCAAGGGAGATATTCAAAATATTTAACAATCAGCAGGGCATGAATATTGACCAATCAGAATTAACAATCACCTTACCCGTCCACATCACCTGAATATAAGCCCAGATACAAAGTCAATGAATGTGCCTGGCACAGAAAGAGTAGTAGGAAAGATTAGGTCAGTAACAGATTAGCAGGGCTATGATAATGATTTGAACTTACTTCAGTACATAGGAGGGAACCATTGAAAGGTTTCAGATAAGTAAGTCATATTATCAGTTATATTTTAGAAAGATCAACCAGGCAACTATATAAAGAGTGGCTTTGAAGGGGAAAAAAAAAAATAAAAGGCTGAGACAAATAGTTGGAGGATTATAGTAGTCCAGGTAAGAGATGAAGCATAGCTGAACTGAAACCATGGCTGTGAGGATAAAGATAAAAGATCAAATTCAAGGCATATTTAGGAGATAAAAATTCACAGGATTTGATGAACAATTGAACACGAGAAAGAGAGTCTGACGGCGAGATAAATGATGCATTTGAGGTTTCTGGTTTGGAAAACTGATGCCTAGTGATGCCATCAAACCAAACAGAGAATATAAAAAGGAGAAAAGGTCCCATTTTGTATATGTAGTTTAAAATATCTGAGGAACACAGTTGGATATGTCCAGAAGACAGCTATAAATAGGAGACTAGAATCCAGGAGAGAGGAACACCTTGGAGTCACAGCTCATAATGTGGTAGTTAAAATAAAGAAAATAGACAAGTTTCCCTAGGAGAAGAAAAGTAAATGACTGAGGATAAAATCCTAGTGAAGATCATCATTTACAGAATGGGAAGCAAAAAAAACCAGTATTTTGCCTTATATCAAAACTACTTATAGACCACTCTCTTCTTCATTAGATCCTGAGATCCTGCAGGGCAGAAATCACATCATAATTATCTTTGGGTTCCCTTAGTATTCACTAAGAGTGCTTAGTATCTAGTAAGTTTGCATGTATACACAAAAAATGTCTGCTGAGTTGAAATAAACTTCATCCTGGAACACTTGGGGATAATATATACTTCACAGGACATTTGATTAGACTACTCTCCATAGCTGTATCCTTGTATAAAAAAATGGGCCCCTCAGTGCACCTTCCAAACTCACCCACAACCTTTTATTGCTTTTTCACTTAACTAATGGTTCGGTCCATTTTCTAATGGGCCACAAAGCCAGACATCTCATGAAGGCAGGAGTTGGTCATTCTAACAGTGTAACTGTAAGAGAAGTTCCTCCAGGATTGATATATGAAATGATTACTCCTCTCTAACTTCCATCTTTGTAGAGACTGATGTTATGAAAAAATTCAGACTTTTGCCACATTTTGATGTATCAACATGTACATGGCAAGTTATTTCACTCCCTTGAGTCTGTCTGCTTCTTTGTAAAACTGATGTGTAGTGAGACCTATATCTCAGGGTCAGTGATGAGAACTGAATGCAGTTCTGAGAGAAAGCACCAAACTCATTGTTCACTTAGTAGGGTCTTCATTTTCAGTAAGAATAGAACATTATTTTTTCCTTTGGATAAGTAACTATGAAACACAAAAAAAAATTTTCTAGAAGATATTAATTATCTCAAAAGTGAATCTCATATTGAGAATCAATATTTACAATGGAATTCATAATAATATGGCATAAAGTTTTTAAGCATGATAGAAAAAGGCATGGGTCCCTGTATAAATAATCTTACCAACTTCAGAAAATAATTGAAATGGTTCTCTTTTGAATGATTACTTGGACTGATCTGAGTACAACTGTGCTCTTTACCTCAGCAGAGGAGCAGGCTGGAACTAGAGAATATAAGGGCATGGGCAAATTTAAAACAAAATAATTGAATTCCAAACTTCTGCAAGTCAAGTGTTAGGTGCTGAGACATCAATGCAGAGAATCCTATGCCTTCACGTGAACCACTGACAATATCCTGGGACCCACTCCCTGGAGAGACACCATGACTATTATATACTTTAGGGTTTTTTTGGACAGGATTTGTGGTGGTATCCTTATTTTTCCAAACACCGATATAAAAGTCAACTTCCCTTTCCGGCTACTAGAAGGAAAAGCTGTAAGGAATAGTAAGTAGGAAAGCATATAAATAGTCCAGGATCATCAAAACTCAGGGACATTTTGGTAACCTCTAGGGTATCTTGGTCACATACAATCATTTTAGTATGAGAGTCAAAACCTTTGAAAGTTAAAAAAAGAAGAAGAAAGTTAAAACCAAGGTAATAGCAACCCGGTATATGTGAGTAGCTCAGAAAGAAGAAAGAAAGTACTAGATGGAGGGCAGCAAAGAGAGGGAAGGATGTTATAGTGTACTAACAGTCTTTTTTTTAAAGCTTATTACGAAATGTTTCTGATATCAATTAGGCAACAAAATTAAAACGATACGACACTACCAATTTATTTATCCCCAGTCTAGGAAATAAAATGTTACCACTAAATGTGAAGGACCCTATAAATCCCTCCCCAATTTCACTATCTATCCTAACCCTCCAAATAAAGGTCAGAATTGTCCTGAATTTGTTATTTACATATTTAGTAACAGCATATATTTCTTTATCAGGGAGAAGATATTTCAAAATATCTTCTTCGGAATTTGCATACCTGACCCCAAAATGTCTGAAGTCACAGAAGGGTTTCTAAAGCTTCTCTAGTCACTGTATTCATTAAACTAAACAGAGAAGTTAGGCAACTAATCTAAGGCCACAGATCACTACTGCTAAATAGAACCAGGATCATAATGGACTGATAAAGATTAAGAGACAGAAGGCCTTAGTTTGAGCCCCAACTTTACTACTTACTAGAGCTGGATGATCTTAGTTCTATCATTTAAATTCTCAGCTAGAGTTTCTTCATCCATAAGATGGATTAATGCCTCCCTGCCTTGTCTCCAGGATTCATATGAGGAGAAAATGAGGTAATCTATGTGCAAAGCTATAACCTATTCTACAAATGTTGTTTATTGTCATCATTAGGAAGCAGCACTCTTGCCATTAAGTCTGAGATGATAGCTGCAACAAGGTTGGGGCATAAACCCCATATGAATCTAAGACTCACATAAACCATCTCACAATAATTGCTATTATTCATTGCATCCTTAACATATAATGATCCAAATCATCTTTCTAAAAACCCTATGGGTAGACATAATCCTCATTTTCCAAATCAGAAAAAATCATTGCCATACCGGTTAAACAGGTTGTCTAAAGTCACACCGTGAAGAAGGAAAAACCTGAGATTTAAAGCTTATGCTCTTAACCACTGGGCAATATGGACTCCCCACATTTGGTCAAGGCTGACTGGCATGGCTTGATTTTCCCTATCCAATCTCTTTTGGGTGCCATAACACTAGCCTTCTCCCAAAAGCAAGAACCAGACCATGTCGCCCGACTTTCAATCCAGTACACTAGATTTACAAAAAAGATTTTTAAAATTATATCTTTACTGTGTCATCAGTGTTCTTACACATTAGGTAACCCTATCAAATTAGAGAAATAAACATGTTTTCTCAATGTTTTATATGAACGAGAAGATGTTTAGAAAATATCTAGATAACCTCCAGCTGTTTCCATGTATGGAGTAGCTGAATATGCCTTCTAGTTTTTGATTTTGGGTTGTTGTGGTTGCTGCTGTTGGTATTGTCCCAGACTCAGCTTTCAAATATTACCATTTTGCAAAAGTGGAAACTGAGCCTCAAGAAGCCAAATGACTTTCCCAAAATTCCACAGCTGGTTGCAAAGCTGAGGCTGGAATAATATCCTTCTCCTGCCCAGGTCAGTGTCTCTGACAATATCATACTGCCTCTTGAGGAAATATAATGATCAGTTTTCATATTTCAAGTACAATGTAGAATTTAAATTTGGTATTTGTTAACACCAAGGCACCATAGCAGTGAGTCAGTCTTGAAATAAAACCTGTGAGCTTTTGCCTCTTAAATAACAGAAGCATTTACAAAAATGATTCATTCTCTGCTGGGGCTTAAAGGTAGAACCCAAAGGTTCAGTTTTGAAATTTTCCAAAAACCAACAAAGAGCAATTCCAAAAGGGAAGCTACAAATTTGAGGCTTACAGAAAAATCTTTTAGAAAGAAGTCTCTAAAAGATGAACTCGAAGGCAATTAAGCTATTTTCTTATTTACTAATAAAACAAATTCATCTTAAAAAAAACAGTAAATATCTGAACTGAATTTAACATACAGAGGGAGGAAAAGGAGACATAGGTAAACATGATCTTCCTTGTTCTGGTTTCGTCTTCTTTTCATTGCCCTTTCTATTTTCTTATTCCCCTTGCTGACTAGAGTCCTGAGAAGAATTATCCTTCGATAAGAATAATCAGTCTTCAGCAAGTGGTTCTTCTAAATACATTCAAAGTCTAAGGAATCTTAGTTCCATTCCACCAACAGTAAAGAAAAAGACATACACAAAAACTGATCATTACTATAAAAGAGGATACATGTGAAGATATATTTAGGATGCTACAAAACCACAGAGGAAGGAGACCTGTCCCTGCCTCTAGGCTTTTCATTCATGAGGCCTAAACTGAGTCTTGAAGGATGGATAAGCATCAGCCAGCAGAGATAGTAAGATGGCATTGCAGGCCAAAGAAACACCCACTGTGTGCAGGGAATGACTGGCAGCTTGGTGTTACTAAGGAACCAAGCACAAGATGAGTAATTCCCCAAGGTGAGGCTTAAAGGGGTAGGAGAGTGGTCTTAGGAATCCCTGAGAACACGCTGAACCTTTAGTAGGTCATCAACACATGAGGATATATTGAGGGGTATGTAGGAAGAATTTCATCCCTTATATAGGTCCTGACATTGTGGATTACTTGCATTTTATTTTTTTATCAGTCCATCAAATTTTATTTTTTTTTTACTTTTATTATTATTATTTTTAATTCCACTGTAGTTAATATAACATGTTGTATTATTTCAGGTGTACGATATGGTTGTTCAATAACTCCACATATTACTCAGTGCTCATCAAGATAAGGAATTATTTATAATTTAAAACTAAAAGCCAATTCAAATTTTACCCTATAGTAAAGTCATTCTAAGGCATTTGTATTCTAATCTGCTTCCTTCAGTGTGAGAAAAAAAAAAAATGTGCTTGGGTCAGAGAGATGGGGAAGTTACAGCTAGACTTCCATTTCTTTTGAATATGGTGGATCACAGTTTGGGCACTCTCTGCTCTTAATTACCTTTTCTGAACAAATCTTCCAGAGCAAGAGTAAACTGTGATTGCAGTCTCAATAATAATCTTATAATAATCCTGGCTTGGGACCTTAAGCTTTCTAAGAGTAAATGGGATGGGGGGGAGTGCGGGGGAGGGAGGCAGCTGCCTCTATGGGCAGTCTGCCACAACTTAGCAATGCCAATATCCAGGAACTGAAATATTTCAATTGAAACAATCCCATTAGGTTGCATAATAAATTGCCTTCTAATGTCCAAAACACAGGCTCAGTCGTTAATAGTAAATAATGTTAACTGAAAGTGAATGTCATTCATCCATCATTTATTGAACAACTACAACATGCAATTCTGTGAAAGTTTCCATTAGGATGAAAAAACACAGAGGTCTTACAGTCTAGAAGTTTAACATCTGTCCTGGGCCTAAGATAAACCCACAAGCAGTGCTACCTCATGGTAGACTATAACAATGACAGAAGTTCCAGCAAATTCCTATGAAGATTCAGAGGCAGGAGAGATTAAATTTAGAAAAATTTTTTCAATATATATAGGAATAATGGATATGATCAAGAACAGAGAAACAAAAAATCAAGAATCACAATTTTCTCTCTGATTAGACTGTCCACTCCATTCCAAGAAAATTTCAGATTATAAAGTCAGACTTTACTACATACCCCAGAATGTGTACAAAATTTTAAGTTTGTCAAAAGAAATAGAACATAAATGTCCAAAGACTAAATCCCTTCAGCTCTTATTTGAAACTAGGGATGGCAAACAGGAGTATCTCAGCAGAGCTCAACTACTGCGAGGACCCAGGGAGCAACAGAGAGGATCGCTAAGGTAACCAGACAGCAGAATGTAATTACCCAAATTGGAACTCAGCCAGGCTGTGCAGGCAATACCCACACTCTTTAGAAAATGTCATAGACTCTTTTAATAACCATGGCAATTTTATTCCATAAACATGTATTAGTAGGACATATCAGAATGAGAATAAAATATTCTTGTTTTCTATACCTATGAATGGATACACAGAGCAAAGAAGGCAGGCTATAAATCTCAGAAACATGATTATGAACTTACTTAGCTACAATATTCACTCTTGTTTCTACATGTAATTTTTTAAAATGTAGGGAGAGAGGCATAGTGCTGTGTGTGCAACAGAATTCAAATGAGGTACCCTATACAAGCAGGGAAGAATAACATTTCAATTCTTTACACTGCTAGTTTAATGTAAACATGTAAGTACAATATTTATATTGGAAAGCCTAATGGCATATCATGGGATGTGTTATCATAGCCTCTGGGCAAAAAATTTAAATAATTAAAAATTTAAAAGAAATTATAAACCCTACATTTCTAATGTTTTACTTCAAAATTTTAATTTGTAATATATTAAAGTATAGATGTTTGTTCATGGAACTAAATTTTTTATTGCCCCAACTGCCCACAGTAAATGATTTAGTTTTGGATTAAATGAATCCAACAAATATTTAATGAGTATCTACTATGTGCCCAGAACAGACCCTTGTTCTCACAGAACTTGTAGGCTGTCAAACACATGAAAGGAAAATTAGTGGATTTCCAAGAAGATACACGTGTAAGGTCATGAGATGCCTGGAGGGCAGAGAAAAATTACCAAAGCTACCAAGACCCAATGTTGGCCCCACTGGTATTTAACAAGCAACATTTTAGGTAGATTATATTCATAATATTTAATGAAAATTTACTTGGCACTAAGCACTGCATTAATGTTCATTTTTTTCTCATATTTTAATGGAACGATATTTCATTCAGTATGAATTGGGAAGGAGGCCTGGCCAGACCAGAGTACTGGCTCAGTGCGGCTAGCTCGGGGATCACATCTCAGGGCCACCAGTTACTAGCTTCTGCTCACTTGGACAAGACACTTAACTGTAATGTAAGTGTCAGATTCATTATCTGGACGATGGGGATAATTATATCCCTCCTTCAGGGCTGGTAGGGTTAAATAGGATCATGTTTATAAAGGGACTAACACAGTACCTGGAAGACAGTAAGTACACAGCACGAAATTGCAGTTGGTTATGATCTCATAAATAAAACCTTTTTCTAATGGCATAACATTAAAACACCTATTTTTTATGTTTATTTATCTATTTTGAGAGAATCCCAAGGAGGCTCTGTGTTATCAGCGTAGAGACCAACGTGGGACTCTATCTCATGAACGATGAGATCACAGCCTGAGCTGAAATCAAGAGTCAAACACTTAACAGACTGAGCCATCCAGGAACCCCATGTTAAAACACCTATTGTCACAAATCCCCCTTGAGCTACAAATGCCCTGTTTATACAGCTGGCCTGAGTAAATAGCTGGTTCTGGCCCCTCTTCCTCACTGCCTACTGGTCCCTTGCCCACTCCAGGTAGTTGTCAAGCTAATACTATCACCCAGAGTCATAGTAATGGGGAGCTGTCAGGTCCCAAGTCTCTGCTTCACTCCCTCCTTTCTCTACCTGAAGGCCAGGAGGTGATAGACTGGATAATTTTCCCCTGTATCCCAAACTTAAAATCATTACAAATTCTATCCTGGCAAACTTTTTGCATATATATACTTGTGTCTCTTTAACTCCCCTCTCACTTTCCATCACAGTTAATCCTTGTTCATTTCCTTGGAAACATTTTTCTCCCTTACTCTCTCAAGCCCTCCCCTAATGCACCATTGTGAGCCCAAGAACAATACTAATTCTTATCAATAAGCATTAGAGCATGGTTAACTATGCATTTGTATCAAGGAAAGGAAAACCATTCCTATCATTAGGCTTGACATCATTAAGACCTTCATCCTTTCAAGATCCTTCAAGTGCCCAGAAGTCTTCATTCTCCCCCTCATCTTTCTCTAATTAAACCTTTTCTTTAGACACCAGTGACCAAGATAAATATGAAACTAGCTCTAATTGCACTTTATTCGATTCTACTTTTGTTTATTAGAAAAGAATTCAGTGTAAGCCTTACACTATATGGGCAATATTAGCTCTAATAAGCACTGGCTTTTACTGGTATATTCATAACCATGTTTTTATAGGGAAAAAAAATATGCTCTGAATTCTAAACCAATTTACGAGCAAATGTAAGAAACCAAACTTTTGAAAAGTTGGGGAATATTATTTCAAGAACATTGCATGATACTAGAAAACATAAAGAGATGCTGATTTAGAACTCCCACTGGTGAACTGCATACTCATGCTGAATTGGGAATTTGCTTTAGACTCTTCATGTAGGATGAATTACAGCATTTTGTCCTGATACTCCAGTCAGTCTCACTCACAAGCAGCTTAGATTATGCAAACCTAATGTGATCTGTGGCAGTAAGTGCAAGACTGTAAAATACCCCCGCCTTGGAAAAAGGATTGAGAATGACAATTTAGAACCATTCCTGCAAGACTGCCACCTCCTAGCATATACAAGAAGATGAGCCCCTTTTTTGTCCTTTTGCACAGCAGCTGATTTCTGTCATTCATCACCCAACTCTAGGTTTCAAGGTGACAGGTCATATGTGCTTCAATACTTATGTAAATAAACAATATTGGGCTGGAAAGCCAATCTAACCAATGACCTTTTACAAACAATAGGCCTTTCTAGTGGAAGAGTCTGCCAGAATTCTAAGTGCCAATGAGGTAATCGAATATGCATTTGGGTTGTTAACACCAGTAGGTCCTGTGAGAAAAGCAGTTCCGCAGAGTCTATCACCAAAAAATGGCCAATGATAGATAGTCTGTATTTACAGTATTTACATTTACCCATAGTTGTTTTCATTTTAAAATCTTGCCAGATACTGACACATAGATCATTTAGAGTAAATTATGTTTTCACGTGAAGCATTATTTTTCTAGACTGTAAGTAAAACAAACAGCGTTTTCTTCTCTACTTCCTAGTTAGACAGTTGTCTCATCTTTTTTTTTTTTTTTTTTTTAAGGCATCCACCATTTGTTTCTTAAAGAATCCCATACCGGGGCGCCTGAGTGGCTCAGTCAGTTAAGCCTCCGACTTCGGCTCAGGTCATGATCACGGGGTCTGTGAGTTCGAGCCCCGCGTCGGCTCTGTGCTGACCGCCTGGAGCCTGTTTCGGATTCTGTGTCTCCCTCTCTCTCTGACCCTCCCCCATTCATGCTCTGTCTCTCTCTATCTCAAAAATAAATAAACGTTAAAAAAAATTAAAAACAATTAAAAAAAAAGAATGCCATACATTGTTTATTATGAAAGGCAGTAAACATACAGTTTTGTCCTTTGGGGATTTTGTTCTTTTTACTTTATTTCTTTTTAAACTTAGTCATAACTAAGTTTTGTGTTTTCTTCCATTCAAAACCTCTACATACTTTAGGTTCAAATTTGACAATACAAAATATGGATCCTTCAGAGCAGATTCCGTATGATTAGCACAGGAGGCATAAAGAATAGAAATCTGACATTAATTTCATTTGCAAATGATACAATCTTGGAATCAGGCAAAATAACAATGGACCCCAAATATGAATGCTTACATATAGCTCTTTTAGAAGCTATTTCATTTTAGGCATTTCCACTGATTTCCTTTTAAACATAGCAATAACAGTTTCTTCACAATGACACTACTGTAAAATGCATCCTTAACTGATAATGGTTACATGATACCACCTTAAAAATGGCGGGTGATAGTGCTCCTGGGTGGTTCAGTGGATTAAGCGCCAACTTTGCCTCAGGTCATGATCTCATGGCTCATGAGTTCCAGCCCAGCATCCACATAGGGCTCTGTGCTGACAGCTCAAAGCCTGGAGTCTGCTTCAGATTCTGTGTCTCCCTCTCTCTCTGCCCCTCCCCCACTCATGCTCTGTCCATCTCTCTCTCAAAAAAAAAATAAATAAATATTTTAAAAACTAAAAAAACAAAACAAAACATGTTGGTGAGCTAGCTCTGCTCAGGTCCAAGGGAGCCAAGATAATTTTGCAACAAATAGTGATATTAACAGATGTAGAATTCTTCAGAGGTTTCAAACTGTGCTTTAAAAATTATGTATGTTGTTTCTTTTCAGGCTTTTATGAAATGATTTCAGTTTTTTTCTTCTGGACCTTAGAAGATGCTCAAAGTTTGAAGGGCTCAGTGTGAAAGAGTGGGGAAGTAAGTAGTGATGGAATAGGTTTGGGTCACATACAGTTTAGAAACTGTTAAAGTTTTTTCAAGAACAACGAGTGTTTACACTGATAATATTATACAGCTGAAAAATCAAATTTAGAAGCTCTGTTCCCAACAAAGCTATGGACTTGGTTACCTCCAAAAAACAGTCCTATACTTAGTGATGATTTACGTGATTTAAATCACAGTGAATAAATCACAGTCCTATACTTACTGATGATTTATGAGATTTATCGATATTTGACTCTCATGGATAATAATCTTAAACCACAGAATTGTGGTTTTCTAAATCTCTGAAGCATCTGAACTCTTTCTCTTTCTCCCTTAAACTCCTCAGAATCTTAACATATTTGTTTGCTTTGGCTGTCACAACAAAGTGCAGAACAGGTGGCTTAAACAACAGAAATTTATTTTAATTCTGAAGGTTAGAAGTCCAAGATTAAGGTGTTAGCAGGGTGGGTTTCATCTGAAGCCTCTCTCCTTAGCTTGAAAGATGGCCATCTTCTCCTGTGTCTTCAGATGGTCTTCCCTCTGTGCATGGCTGTGTACAAATTTCCTCTTTTAAATTTTTTTTTTTTAACGTTTATTTATTTTTGGGACAGAGAGAGACAGATCATGAACGGGGGAGGGGCAGAGAGAGAGGGAGACACAGAATCGGAAGCAGGCTCCAGGCTCTGAGCCATCAGCCCAGAGCCCGACGCGGGGCTCGAACTCACGAACCGCGAGATCGTGACCTGAGCCGAAGTCGGACGCTCAACCGACTGAGCCACCCAGGCGCCCCCAAATTTCCTCTTATAAGAATACCAGTCAGATTGGATTGAGGCCACCCCAATGACCTCATTTTCACTTAATTACCTCTTTAAAGACTCTATCTCAAAATACATTAATATTCCAGGGCACTGGAGGTTAGGACTCCAACATATGAATTTCGGGGTGGGGAGACACAATTCAATCCATGACATTTAATATGTAAGACAGATAAAAAGAGCCTTCTAAGGTTAAAGGGCTGGAGTCTCATAGGTCTGTCCTTCCATCTTTCTTCCCTTTCCATCTTCACCACCCCCATACCCCACCAAACTACCTCTCAGGCACCTTCTGGAAATACTAGGATGCCTAGGGAAACTATTGAACAGTCCATTTGTTTCCCAAATATTAGTGGATATTTACCATGTACAGGATTTTGTGTCACATGGGTTTGAAGAGTTGCAAAAGTAAATAAAGTAAGCCTTGCATTCAAGTAGCTTATAGCAAACCACATCATCATATAGTAATTGAATGACAGCTAAGAATTGGATCTACCTTCACATTCATGAGAGAGGTAGCAGAGGGATGTAGAAGGAACTCTGGAGGGTCCAGGCTTGAAGTGAGAAGACCCAGACATGAACATAGCTTGTTTGCTTGCTTGCTTGATTGATTGATTGATTGATTGATTTTATTTTATTTTATTTTTTTACCTGCCTAGCAGGGGAATGCAAAGCTCAAATATACAATGAAGATTGAGGAGCATTGTACAACGATAAGCTCTACAGAAGCATAAGTTATTATTATATTAAAAATCACTAAACCAGCTTTCAAAATGTAGCATTGTTTCCACTTTCTCATTCACCACCTGCACATTCCACTGGCTAATTGCCATACTATCTGAGGTCACCTTACTTAATCAAATTTAAGTGTTCAGCCTCTATTTAAATGAAGGCTCTGTAGCCTTAACCAAATGCGATAGGTTATTACTCTGATAATTTGGGGGCTAAATTAATCAAGCCTGAGTTGGATTTTCTTTTTCCAAAATAATCCCTTTCCTTTTTCTTTAGCCATTTTGAAGTTCTAAGTTATCAAATATTTACTTTTTGCATACTGAAGTACATTCTTCCTTTCAATCCACTCCACAATTCCCAACTGCCCCTCTCTGGCCCTTATACCTGATTGCTCACTTCCTATACAGTCTGGTCCCCCTGAGTCACTCTCCTAAAATTTACCATAATCAAAACCAAATTACCTAAAACTCTCTTTGAAGGAGTCATGTCCTTAACACATGCTTCCAATGCTTAGAGATTCTGGGTTCCACAGGAAGTCAGGCTTGCATGTTTATTCTCTGGGAACACCCTATATCCTCTCTTGGGCCACCCACAGAAACATGTATTACCCTACCACCATTACTTGCTCCTTTTCCTGCTTAGCGCAATTTCTAACCAAAGACAGAGGACTCTTCTTTTCTCTGCTTCCCAATGACTACCTTTCTTCCCTTTTGATGCACTATAATATTGCTGGAAAAATGTCATCCTCTTTTCAGTAGGCAAGGACGAAATGAGGGACTAGGCCAGGCACTGTGTGGGGAATGCATTCGAGTCAGACACACCCTCTGCTGTCTGGAGCTCACAGTCATGATAAGCTTGTAAACAGTAAGGACAATGGGAGGAAGGCTGGAAGGAGAGCTTTGCAGAGGTGGAAGTACAAGTGAAGATAAGATTCTTTTTCACTGGAGAATTGGGAACTGGCTCGGGGAAGCAGAGACATTAAAACTGGATCTTGAAGGATTTGAAGAGAAGGGCATTCCAAGTAAAGGAAGAACAAGAACAAAAACCCAGGCTAGTATAAGACTTGGCCTATTTGGTGTTCCAATCTGTACGGCAGGAAGGAGTCGGCCAAAATTGAATATGGCATAATGAGGCCAGGAAGAAGTCAGAGCATGAAGAATTTTGAATGCCAGATAGGCTCCAGTGGGTTACATGCCTGCCATTAGTGGTTCAGCCAGCCAGCAATCCCAGCAATGTTGCCACATTTCCCTGTTGCACTCAGGAAAAAAACAATGCAAAAGGAGTCTCTTTTACTGCCTTCTCTTAGGAGGGGTGCTATAAGTGAGCAACCCATCATTCCCTTGAGGGGGAAAAACAATGTGTTTATGTACTCTTGGCTCATCTGAATACCAAAATAAAGTGTAAGCTAAATACCCCTATGGGGTTAAAATTCAATTTCATCTTATATTAGCTACAAAATAACGAGTTGAAACTATTTGGAATAGTTTCTCAAGAGAAAGTACCACACAGGATTCATCCCAGGTCCTTGGTTTTCTTTCTGTTTATAATCTTCATTAAGTGATAGAGATTATATCCATATCCTCTTCAAGCCTCAGCTGTGACCTCAGGGCTGATGACCCCCCCTTGCCATCTCCAATGCAGGCTTCACTTTCACACCTACTGCAAATCCCCAGTGGTTTATACTCCATTTCTGTTTGACTCTCACATAACCATTCGTGGGGCCCAAACCCAACATCTTTTTTCTCCAAATCACATTCCTTTCCATTTTCCTTTTCTTCTTCAATGTTTCAACATTCTTCCAGAGCCACTAGCTGTTTAAAAATCATTTTTTGATTCCTCTCAACTCTGCTACCTTATCAGACTAAAAATCCAATCGATTTTCATCTAAACCTCTTTTGTCCCTATTTTCACAGTCTTTGAGTCTGGATCACTGGGACAGTTTTCTCATTGGCTTCCCTGATCTAATCCAACCTGCATATAACTGCCAAACTAATCTCCTTTAATATATCACTTTCATCATGCTGATTCCCTGCTCAATAATCTTAGATAGTTCCCTATGTCAGATGCAACCAAAATAGAGCAAAGGCCTGCTAGAAAATTTTATGAATACTCTCTTCTCTGAGCAGTATTATAATTTCAGATATACTAATGATGAAAATTGAGGCCCCACAATTTAACTTGCCTAAGACTAATAATTGGCAGAGCTAGGATTACAACCTAGTCCTTTGAGTCCTGGTCCTACACTTTGCCTTAATAGAAATTTGTGGCTCCCATGCTTGATTTTAAGAGTCTCCATAATCTTCCTTTGCTTCATTTAACCAATCTTCTTTTTTCTAACTCCCCAACAGAGCCCTCCCTATGGCCAGCCTTGGCTCCTCATTGCCTTCCTATATGCCTACCTTATTCCTGCTTTGCTATGGCTTTCTCTAGGCATACTCTAGCTTTCCCCAACCTCTGAGGCACACCTTAAACCCCATCAGTGTGGTTCTGATTTCCCTGGCAATTCCAGCCATCTTCGGTTAGATTTCTACAGTATTTATTCTCCAGCAGAGTGGCTCACAGCCTGAACACAAGGAGTAGAGGTAGGGAAGTGGGAAAATTCATGGGCTATGGATCCCTATGAGTACCAAAGCATACACTAAATTATATGCAATTCACATGTATTTGCTACTGTTTTCCAAAAACAAATAGATGCTATTGTCATTAATAAAACACACATTAAGTAGTTCATATCTGTTCTTCATCATTACATATTTCCCTAATTACAAATGCTAACCATAGATCAACCACCAGATAAAGTTTGTGAAATATACGACATTAACAGAAATCTTTAATCTCAATAAAGACAGAAACCACGTGTCTAAACACACAAATGTGAATCTTGCTGATTCACATTTGTGCATGTTCTTTAATCTTGTGAGCCCCCATGAGGTCTTAAAGGGTTTCTTATAAGATACAGCAAAACTAGGCCATCCTTCTGCATCTTACAGCACCTCGCTCAGTACTGAATACATGGTGGGTATTCAACAAATACTTGTTTCAAGCTCCCTCAGTCGGTGAAATATAACGGTATACATTAGAAAAATTTAGGCTTATTCACTAAAGGATAGGCTAGGAAAGAGCATGATTCTACAGCTTATTAAGTTGCCCAGAATGGTGGAGCTTTCCATCACTTTTTCCATCCATGGTCGCCTTGCAGGAATTTTAGTGAAAGTTCTGATTGCCACTCGATGGAACTGGGGGTCAGAACTATGGTTTAACACCAACTGATATACAGAAATTCAAATCTCCTGCTTCTATTTATAAAGCAGAAATCAGAGACCAGCCTTGAGGGAAATAATTTCAATTCTTCTTTCTCACACAGGATCAGGATCAAGGGGTGATTGAACTCCTTCAACATATTGCTGGCTTTCAAATTTAGTTAAGTAACAAGTTCAAATTAAGACCTAGATAACATCAGATAGCCACATAGTTGTTACCTATCTTTGGATAGAGAATGGGGGGAGAATCCTAGTGACTAGCATAGGCAGGAAAAGTTCTTAAGGTAGAATATGGTTCATTATAGGGCATCATTATGAATAAAACTTTTAAGAAGTAGATTTCCCAAGTAATTGAAATTTACTTATTTACAGTTTCAAATATTTTATATTAAGAATTTTTAGATCAATGTTTCCATTTTTTGAGGTTTATTTATTTATTTTGAGAGAGAGAGAGAGAGAGAGAGAGAGCAAGAGCATGTGTGCTAGTGGGGGAAGGACAGGGAGAAAGGGAGAGAGAATCCGCCTGTAGTACAGAGCCCTACAGGAGGTTCTATCTCCCTAACTGTGAGAACATGACCTAAACTGAAATCAAGAGTTGGACATTTAACCGACTGAGCCACCCAGGCACCCCTATATCAATGTTTCTAAACTGCATTACATGCTTTCTGATTTACATTAAACAAATGATACTGAAAATAACTCTTCCTTATGCTCCTGACATTGAATATCAATAATTATTTTATACAACTCTGGTATATAACAGGGCTTTTTACTCCTTCACTGAATGGCCCCAGACTACTATCCACTTTGAGTCTTATGGGATTTAAAAAATTTTTATCCTGAAATAATTTTAGACTTAATTAAAAGTTGAAAAATAGCAAAAAAAAAAGAAAAAAAATGGGGCGCCTGGGTGGCGCAGTCGGTTAAGTGTCCAACTTCAGCCAGGTCACGATCTCGCGGTCCGTGAGTTCGAGCCCCGCGTCGGGCTCTGGGGCTGATGGCTCGGAGCCTGGAGCCTGTTTCTGATTCTGTGTCTCCCTCTCTCTCTGCCCCTCCCCCGTTCATGCTCTGTCTCTCTCTGTCCCAAAAATAAATAAAAAACGTTGAAAAAAAAATAAAAGTTGAAAAATAGCATAGAATGTCTACATATACCCTTCACTCAACTTCCCCAATGCTATTATCTTAAATAACCACAGTGCAATCAACAAAACCAAGAAATCACCATTGGCACAATAGATACTATTAAGTAAACTGCAGATCTTTTTCAAATCTCACCAATTTTTCCAATAGTGGTCTCTCTGTTCCAAGATCCAGTCCAGAATCCCACATTGAGATTAATCTCTTTGTCTCCTTAGTCACCTACAATCTGTGACAGATCCTCAGTCTATCCTGGTCTGCCACAGTCCTGTCACTTTTGATGAGTAACAGTCATTTTATAGGATGTCTTTCAATTTGCCTGACTTTTCCAATGATTTTATTAAAGTTATACATTTTCGGCAAAAATACCACAATAAGTAAGCAAGATTTTTTTTCTGTCTTTAGTACTCAATATTTAAGGGTTTGTGATGCAATGTCTTATTCCTGGTGATGTCAACCTTGGTTTCTTGGTGAAGGTAGCATCTGCTGGGAAATCTCAAGTTAATGTTTTTCCCTTGGTAATTAGTCAATATTTTTCTGATTTGTTAATACAATTTTTCCAGCTCTTTCTTCCGAGTGAGATATGAGATGTCACCCCATGTGCTCACCACTAGCAACTTGCTTTTTCTAACCTGCTGTAGGCTTAAAAATCAGAAAACATTGTATGAATTCTTTTCAAAAAAAAAAAGGTGGGGGCAAGGGTTTATTGTAGACTTTTTTTTTTCAACGTTTTTTTTTTTTTTTTTTTAATTTATTTTTGGGAAAGAGAGAGACAGAGCATGAACGGGGGAGGGGCAGAGAGAGAGGGAGACACAGAATCGGAAACAGGCTCCAGGCTCTGAGCCATCAGCCCAGAGCCTGACGCGGGGCTCGAACTCACGGACTGCGAGATCGTGACCTGGCTGAAGTCGGACGCTTAACCGACTGCGCCACCCAGGCGCCCCTATTGTAGACTTTTAAAGATAAGTCTTCTTGCTGCTTAGACATCCTTTGTGGTTATATTAAAGTTCTTGGTTTTGATGTTTTCTATCTAGAATCTACATTGTTGATAATGCCTGATAAGTGACACTTCCTTAGTGGCACTTAAAGCATCAGATGAAGATATCCAAAAACTTAGAAATCTAATCATCATAAGTTGATTTACTAAATGTATAGTTCCAGTTCAACAGGCAAGTTTACTATGACCATCCCTTCCCAGTCAGTGGTACAAGAAATTAAAGTAGGAGGAGTTTGGCAGTCATTAATTCTGTTTATACTTAATACGTTCGATGTAAAGAGAAGAATCAGATGTGACTCCCATAAACCAAAAACCTGCTTCGTGATGCTATGAATGTTAATTAATCTTGCCATATCTCTAAGTTTTAATTAAACTGGCCACATCAGGCTCCAGGTTCCAAATCATCTGGGCTAAGTAGCTGAGAAAAGAATCAAGCCTTCATAGTCCATCTTCCCAAAGCCATCAGTAATATGGGAAAATCTTACTGAAAAGATATTCATAATGTCATCAAATCCACCAACTGTTTCTATGTAGATTTCACTGCAACCATTTCAGAGAGGGATGCTGTGTGCCTTAATCTCCAAATCTTTCAGAGAACAGAGAAATCTTTCAGTCCTTTCTTATTATGTGCCTCATAGATTTCCTTTTCATTCAAAATATCCATGTAGATTAAACATATTTCCATCTACAGTGAGAAATATTTAAAAATACAGTATATGTTAATCATATATTTAAGATCTTTTCATAGGTTTCTACTGTTTTAATTTGATAAGGATGAGATCCAGCCCATTCTTCCTGGTTTATATAACCAAATAAGAACCTAAACATTTCTCAAAAAGCATGTCCTTAAAAAAAAAAATGTGATTCATGGTTCTCTATCTCCCTTATGCCTGGTTCTTAAAAATGATTGAGTCACTGTTGTTCTGTTGTTTAATCTGATAATTATGCAAGCACCAAATCTTACATTGGAGCAGAAAATGTTAACACACATTGAAAAACCAAAAAGCGTAGAACTATAATCTGTATGATAAAATGCATTACTCTGTTTAAAAGGATTGTTTTACAGATGCAATTAACAATCAGCGATCATACAGTTTAGACCGGTGTTTTGATGCCATCTGTTGGAATAAGTCCTCTTACTCTCTGGAATGAAGCTATAATTTTCAGTTTACAGTTTCATTAGGCAACATACAGTATAACAGTCACCAAAAGAAGAGAAATCCTAAATACTTTCAGTTTTATAGTCTTCCATAAACAGTTAAGCATGTTGCTGAGATTTTTCAAAAGAGAGAATTTAGAAAATTAGCAACATGACCACAGATTGCTATTTTATTTCACAGTTTTAAAATATCACCAACAGTTCAAATGGCCAATGATGGTTTTCTAATTTTAGTTTCAATATTTGAAATGTGACTTCCATCCTTTTTATTTATGATTTTTATTAACTTAAAAAAATACTTGCCCTGTGCCTAAACAAGTTATGCCATAATGCCAGTGATAAAAGTTTACAAACAATCTGTCCATTAGGATACATTTCTGTTTGTTGTTAATAGCTTATTAAATGCCAGATGAAATCTTTGGGGGCCTTTAATACACTAGGGGGTGCTAGTTCTCCACACGTACATATTTATAAAGCATAACTTTTTCTACAATTAATTCTTGGGAATTATAAAAGTTGACCTAAAATTCTAATAGAGTATGTAGGCTGCATATATATCAAGAAAACAAAAGAAAAAAAGAACTCATTAAAATTACATTCTGAATTAAACAGCAAGAGTCCAAACAGGAGTGCAATTTTACATTGCAAGAGGTAAGATCCATATGGTCTCAGTTCATGGTTCAGACATCAGTTGCTAGTATTAAACAAAACCTGAAAAGAAAGTCACAGCTTTTCAAAAAGTATAGTATTGGAACCAAATTTCTTAGTGCTATTATGTCTATGGTGCTCCAAAAGAAATACAAAGCAAAACCACCAGGGAGAGGAGATTTCTTTACTAAATTTAGACAACTTACTTGAGATTCTCTTCCTTTGATATGCCATTCGAACAGTCCCAAATGACAATAAGTCACCATTAAGATCTGAACTTATGCTCTACAGTAGGCTGGTAAATTGCCTCAAGTAACTAATGGCTCTCTGTTATGAATCCTAACATCTGAATGATGAAAGTAAGCACACACACAAACGTACACACACATACACACACACACACAGACACACACACACACACACCAATATAAAGAAGACCCAGGTTTACTTTTAATATTTTTAACAGAATCAAGTCCAACAGGGACATTATTCCAGATTCCATTCTATATGTAGTACGGGGGTGGGGGCGAGGGTATATTTTTTCTTTCCTCTTTTTGGGTTTAGTTTTGTTTCTTTAAAAAAACTAACCAATAGGACTCCAGATGTACTCAAATTCAGGTAAAGCGTACTAATGCACAATTTTCCACCTTTAGAGATAGCTTGATTTTCAAGAAACTTTCTTGCAAAATAGAAGCCCTGGCATTTCTTTATCAATTGATGGAATCTACTTCCTTTTTTTTTAAGTTTATTTATTTATTTAAAGAAAGAGTACAAGCAGAGGAGGGA